>NC_137455.1:7823348-7838348 GCF_964235325.1 Thermobia domestica | reverse complement strand
CAGTTCTTACATGGCACAACCTGCAAGTGATGACCAATATAACTCTTGAACAGTTCTTACATGGCGATGACCAATATATCTCTTGAACAGTTCTTACATGGCACAACCTGCAAGTGATGACCAATATAACTCTTGAACAGTTCTTACATGGCACAACCTGCAAGTGATGACCAATATAACTCTTGAACAGTTCTTACATGGCACAACCTGCAAGTGATGACCAATATAACTCTTGAACAGTTCTTACATGGCACAACCTGCAAGTGATGACCAATATAACTCTTGAACAGTTCTTACATGGCACAACCTGAAAGCGATGACCAATATAACTCTTGAACAGTTCTTACATGGCACAACCTGCAAGTGATGACCAATATAACTCTTGAACAGTTCTTACATGGCACAACCTGCAAGTGATGACCAATATAACTCTTGAACAGTTCTTACATGGCACAACCTGCAAGTGATGACCAATATATCTCTTGAACAGTTCTTACATGGCACAACCTGCAAGTGATGACCAATATAACTCTTGAACAGTTCTTACATGGCACAACCTGCAAGTGATGACCAATATAACTCTTGAACAGTTCTTACATGGCACAACCTGAAAGCGATGACCAATATAACTCTTGAACAGTTCTTACATGGCACAACCTGCAAGTGATGACCAATATATCTCTTGAACAGTTCTTACATGGCACAACCTGCAAGTGATGACCAATATAACTCTTGAACAGTTCTTACATGGCACAACCTGCAAGTGATGACCAATATAACTCTTGAACAGTTCTTACATGGCACAACCTGCAAGTGATGACCAATATAACTCTTGAACAGTTCTTACATGGCACAACCTGAAAGCGATGACCAATATAACTCTTGAACAGTTCTTACATGGCACAACCTGCAAGTGATGACCAATATAACTCTTGAACAGTTCTTACATGGCACAACCTGCAAGTGATGACCAATATAACTCTTGAACAGTTCTTACATGGCACAACCTGCAAGTGATGACCAATATAACTCTTGAACAGTTCTTACATGGCACAACCTGAAAGCGATGACCAATATAACTCTTGAACAGTTCTTACATGGCACAACCTGCAAGTGATGACCAATATATCTCTTGAACAGTTCTTACATGGCACAACCTGCAAGTGATGACCAATATAACTCTTGAACAGTTCTTACATGGCACAACCTGCAAGTGATGACCAATATAACTCTTGAACAGTTCTTACATGGCACAACCTGCAAGTGATGACCAATATATCTCTTGAACAGTTCTTACATGGCACAACCTGCAAGTGATGACCAATATAACTCTTGAACAGTTCTTACATGGCACAACCTGCAAGTGATGACCAATATAACTCTTGAACAGTTCTTACATGGCACAACCTGAAAGCGATGACCAATATAACTCTTGAACAGTTCTTACATGGCACAACCTGCAAGTGATGACCAATATAACTCTTGAACAGTTCTTACATGGCACAACCTGCAAGTGATGACCAATATAACTCTTGAACAGTTCTTACATGGCGATGACCAATATATCTCTTGAACAGTTCTTACATGGCACAACCTGCAAGTGATGACCAATATAACTCTTGAACAGTTCTTACATGGCGATGACCAATATATCTCTTGAACAGTTCTTACATGGCACAACCTGCAAGTGATGACCAATATAACTCTTGAACAGTTCTTACATGGCACAACCTGCAAGTGATGACCAATATAACTCTTGAACAGTTCTTACATGGCACAACCTGCAAGTGATGACCAATATAACTCTTGAACAGTTCTTACATGGCACAACCTGCAAGTGATGACCAATATAACTCTTGAACAGTTCTTACATGGCACAACCTGCAAGTGATGACCAATATAACTCTTGAACAGTTCTTACATGGCGATGACCAATATATCTCTTGAACAGTTCTTACATGGCACAACCTGCAAGTGATGACCAATATAACTCTTGAACAGTTCTTACATGGCACAACCTGCAAGTGATGACCAATATAACTCTTGAACAGTTCTTACATGGCACAACCTGCAAGTGATGACCAATATAACTCTTGAACAGTTCTTACATGGCACAACCTGCAAGTGATGACCAATATAACTCTTGAACAGTTCTTACATGGCACAACCTGAAAGCGATGACCAATATAACTCTTGAACAGTTCTTACATGGCACAACCTGCAAGTGATGACCAATATAACTCTTGAACAGTTCTTACATGGCACAACCTGCAAGTGATGACCAATATAACTCTTGAACAGTTCTTACATGGCACAACCTGCAAGTGATGACCAATATATCTCTTGAACAGTTCTTACATGGCACAACCTGCAAGTGATGACCAATATAACTCTTGAACAGTTCTTACATGGCACAACCTGCAAGTGATGACCAATATAACTCTTGAACAGTTCTTACATGGCACAACCTGAAAGCGATGACCAATATAACTCTTGAACAGTTCTTACATGGCACAACCTGCAAGTGATGACCAATATATCTCTTGAACAGTTCTTACATGGCACAACCTGCAAGTGATGACCAATATAACTCTTGAACAGTTCTTACATGGCACAACCTGCAAGTGATGACCAATATAACTCTTGAACAGTTCTTACATGGCACAACCTGCAAGTGATGACCAATATAACTCTTGAACAGTTCTTACATGGCACAACCTGAAAGCGATGACCAATATAACTCTTGAACAGTTCTTACATGGCACAACCTGCAAGTGATGACCAATATATCTCTTGAACAGTTCTTACATGGCACAACCTGCAAGTGATGACCAATATAACTCTTGAACAGTTCTTACATGGCACAACCTGAAAGCGATGACCAATATAACTCTTGAAAAGTTCTTACATGGCACAACCTGCAAGTGATGACCAATATATCTCTTGAACAGTTCTTACATGGCACAACCTGCAAGTGATGACCAATATAACTCTTGAACAGTTCTTACATGGCACAACCTGCAAGTGATGACCAATATATCTCTTGAACAGTTCTTACATGGCACAACCTGCAAGTGATGACCAATATAACTCTTGAACAGTTCTTACATGGCACAACCTGCAAGTGATGACCAATATAACTCTTGAACAGTTCTTACATGGCACAACCTGCAAGTGATGACCAATATATCTCTTGAACAGTTCTTACATGGCACAACCTGCAAGTGATGACCAATATAACTCTTGAACAGTTCTTACATGGCACAACCTGAAAGGATGACCAATATAACTCTTGAACAGTTCTTACATGGCACAACCTGCAAGTGATGACCAATATATCTCTTGAACAGTTCTTACATGGCACAACCTGCAAGTGATGACCAATATAACTCTTGAACAGTTCTTACATGGCACAACCTGCAAGTGATGACCAATATAACTCTTGAACAGTTCTTACATGCGATGACCAATATATCTCTTGAACAGTTCTTACATGGCACAACCTGCAAGTGATGACCAATATAACTCTTGAACAGTTCTTACATGGCGATGACCAATATATCTCTTGAACAGTTCTTACATGGCACAACCTGCAAGTGATGACCAATATAACTCTTGAACAGTTCTTACATGGCACAACCTGCAAGTGATGACCAATATAACTCTTGAACAGTTCTTACATGGCACAACCTGAAAGCGATGACCAATATAACTCTTGAACAGTTCTTACATGGCACAACCTGCAAGTGATGACCAATATATCTCTTGAACAGTTCTTACATGGCACAACCTGCAAGTGATGACCAATATAACTCTTGAACAGTTCTTACATGGCACAACCTGCAAGTGATGACCAATATAACTCTTGAACAGTTCTTACATGGCGAATGACCAATATATCTCTTGAACAGTTCTTACATGGCACAACCTGCAAGTGATGACCAATATAACTCTTGAACAGTTCTTACATGGCGATGACCAATATATCTCTTGAACAGTTCTTACATGGCACAACCTGCAAGTGATGACCAATATATCTCTTGAACAGTTCTTACATGGCACAACCTGCAAGTGATGACCATATAACTCTTGAACAGTTCTTACATGGCACAACCTGCAAGTGATGACCAATATAACTCTTGAACAGTTCTTACATGGCGATGACCAATATATCTCTTGAACAGTTCTTACATGGCACAACCTGCAAGTGATGACCCAATATAACTCTTGAACAGTTCTTACATGGCGATGACCAATATATCTCTTGAACAGTTCTTACATGGCACAACCTGCAAGTGATGACCAATATAACTCTTGAACAGTTCTTACATGGCACAACCTGCAAGTGATGACCAATATAACTCTTGAACAGTTCTTACATGGCACAACCTGCAAGTGATGACCAATATAACTCTTGAACAGTTCTTACATGGCACAACCTGCAAGTGATGACCAATATAACTCTTGAACAGTTCTTACATGGCACAACCTGAAAGCGATGACCAATATAACTCTTGAACAGTTCTTACATGGCACAACCTGCAAGTGATGACCAATATAACTCTTGAACAGTTCTTACATGGCACAACCTGCAAGTGATGACCAATATAACTCTTGAACAGTTCTTACATGGCACAACCTGCAAGTGATGACCAATATATCTCTTGAACAGTTCTTACATGGCACAACCTGCAAGTGATGACCAATATAACTCTTGAACAGTTCTTACATGGCACAACCTGCAAGTGATGACCAATATAACTCTTGAACAGTTCTTACATGGCACAACCTGAAAGCGATGACCAATATAACTCTTGAACAGTTCTTACATGGCACAACCTGCAAGTGATGACCAATATATCTCTTGAACAGTTCTTACATGGCACAACCTGCAAGTGATGACCAATATAACTCTTGAACAGTTCTTACATGGCACAACCTGCAAGTGATGACCAATATAACTCTTGAACAGTTCTTACATGGCACAACCTGCAAGTGATGACCAATATAACTCTTGAACAGTTCTTACATGGCACAACCTGAAAGCGATGACCAATATAACTCTTGAACAGTTCTTACATGGCACAACCTGCAAGTGATGACCAATATAACTCTTGAACAGTTCTTACATGGCACAACCTGCAAGTGATGACCAATATAACTCTTGAACAGTTCTTACATGGCACAACCTGCAAGTGATGACCAATATAACTCTTGAACAGTTCTTACATGCCACAACCTGAAAGCGATGACCAATATAACTCTTGAACAGTTCTTACATGGCACAACCTGCAAGTGATGACCAATATATCTCTTGAACAGTTCTTACATGGCACAACCTGCAAGTGATGACCAATATAACTCTTGAACAGTTCTTACATGGCACAACCTGCAAGTGATGACCAATATAACTCTTGAACAGTTCTTACATGGCACAACCTGCAAGTGATGACCAATATATCTCTTGAACAGTTCTTACATGGCACAACCTGCAAGTGATGACCAATATAACTCTTGAACAGTTCTTATATGGCACAACCTGCAAGTGATGACCAATATAACTCTTGAACAGTTCTTACATGGCACAACCTGAAAGCGATGACCAATATAACTCTTGAACAGTTCTTACATGGCACAACCTGCAAGTGATGACCAATATATCTCTTGAACAGTTCTTACATGGCACAACCTGCAAGTGATGACCAATATAACTCTTGAACAGTTCTTACATGGCACAACCTGCAAGTGATGACCAATATAACTCTTGAACAGTTCTTACATGGCACAACCTGCAAGTGATGACCAATATAACTCTTGAACAGTTCTTACATGGCACAACCTGCAAGTGATGACCAATATAACTCTTGAACAGTTCTTACATGGCACAACCTGCAAGTGATGACCAATATATCTCTTGAACAGTTCTTACATGGCACAACCTGACAGTGATGACCAATATAACTCTTGAACAGTTCTTACATGGCACAACCTGCAAGTGATGACCAATATAACTCTTGAACAGTTCTTACATGGCACAACCTGCAAGTGATGACCAATATAACTCTTGAACAGTTCTTACATGGCACAACCTGCAAGCGATGACCAATATAACTCTTGAACAGTTCTTACATGGCACAACCTGCAAGTGATGACCAATATAACTCTTGAACAGTTCTTACATGGCACAACCTGCAAGTGATGACCAATATAACTCTTGAACAGTTCTTACATGGCACAACCTGCAAGTGATGACCAATATAACTCTTGAACAGTTCTTGCATGGCACAACCTGAAAGCGATGACCAATATAACTCTTGAACAGTTCTTACATGGTACAACCTGCAAGTGATGACCAATATAACTCTTGAACAGTTCTTATATGGTACAACCTGCAAGTGATGACCAATATAACTCTTGAACAGTTCTTACATGGCACAACCTGCAAGTGATGACCAATATAACTCTTGAACAGTTCTTACATGGCACAACCTGACAGTGATGACCAATATAACTCTTGAACAGTTCTTACATGGCACAACCTGCAAGTGATGACCAATATAACTCTTGAACAGTTCTTACATGGCACAACCTGCAAGTGATGACCAATATAACTCTTGAACAGTTCTTACATGGCACAACCTGCAAGTGATGACCAATATAACTCTTGAACAGTTCTTACATGGCACAACCTGCAAGTGATGACCAATATAACTCTTGAACAGTTCTTACATGGCACAACCTGAAAGCGATGACCAATATAACTCTTGAACAGTTCTTACATGGCACAACCTGAAAGCGATGACCAATATAACTCTTGAACAGTTCTTACATGGCACAACCTGCAAGTGATGACCAATATAACTCTTGAACAGTTCTTACATGGCACAACCTGCAAGTGATGACCAATATAACTCTTGAACAGTTCTTACATGGCACAACCTGCAAGTGATGACCAATATAACTCTTGAACAGTTCTTACATGGCACAACCTGCAAGTGATGACCAATATAACTCTTGAACAGTTCTTACATGGCACAACCTGCAAGTGATGACCAATATAACTCTTGAACAGTTCTTACATGGCACAACCTGCAAGTGATGACCAATATAACTCTTGAACAGTTCTTACATGGCACAACCTGCAAGTGATGACCAATATAACTCTTGAACAGTTCTTACATGGCACAACCTGAAAGCGATGACCAATATAACTCTTGAACAGTTCTTACATGGCACAACCTGCAAGTGATGACCAATATAACTCTTGAATAGTTCTTACATGGCACAACCTGAAAGCGATGACCAATATAACTCTTGAACAGTTCTTACATGGCACAACCTGAAAGCGATGACCAATATAACTCTTGAACAGTTCTTACATGGCACAACCTGAAAGCGATGACCAATATAACTCTTGAACAGTTCTTACATGGCACAACCTGAAAGCGATGACCAATATAACTCTTGAACAGTTCTTACATGGCACAACCTGCAAGTGATGACCAATATAACTCTTGAACAGTTCTTACATGGCACAACCTGAAAGCGATGACCAATATAACTCTTGAACAGTTCCTACATGGCACAACCTGCAAGTGATGACCAATATAACTCCTGAACAGTTCTTACATGGCACAACCTGAAAGCGATGACCAATATAACTCTTGAACAGTTCTTACATGGCACAACCTGCAAGTGATGACCAATATAACTCTTGAACAGTTCTTACATGGCACAACCTGCAAGTGATGACCAATATAACTCCTGAACAGTTCTTACATGGCACAACCTGAAAGCGATGACCAATATAACTCTTGAACAGTTCTTACATGGCACAACCTGCAAGTGATGACCAATATAACTCTTGAACAGTTCTTACATGGCACAACCTGCAAGTGATGACCAATATAACTCTTGAACAGTTCTTACATGGCACAACCTGAAAGCGATGACCAATATAACTCTTGAACAGTTCTTACATGGCACAACCTGCAAGTGATGACCAATATAACTCTTGAACAGTTCTTACATGGCACAACCTGCAAGTGATGACCAATATAACTCTTGAACAGTTCTTACATGGCACAACCTGAAAGCGTTGACCAATATAACTCTTGAACAGTTCTTACATGGCACAACCTGCAAGTGATGACCAATATAACTCTTGAACAGTTCTTACATGGCACAACCTGAAAGCGATGACCAATATAACTCTTGAACAGTTCTTACATGGCACAACCTGCAAGTGATGACCAATATAACTCTTGAACAGTTCTTACATGGCACAACCTGAAAGCGATGACCAATATAACTCTTGAACAGTTCTTACATGGCACAACCTGCAAGTGATGACCAATATAACACTTGAACAGTTCTTACATGGCACAACCTGCAAGTGATGACCAATATAACTCTTGAACAGTTCTTACATGGCACAACCTGAAAGCGATGACCAATATAACTCTTGAACAGTTCTTACATGGCACAACCTGCAAGTGATGACCAATATAACTCTTGAACAGTTCTTACATGGCACAACCTGAAAGCGATGACCAATATAACTCTTGAACAGTTCTTACATGGCACAACCTGCAAGTGATGACCAATATAACTCTTGAACAGTTCTTACATGGCACAACCTGCAAGTGATGACCAATATAACTCTTGAACAGTTCTTACATGGCACAACCTGAAAGCGATGACCAATATAACTCTTGAACAGTTCTTACATGGCACAACCTGCAAGTGATGACCAATATAACTCTTGAACAGTTCTTGCATGGCACAACCTGAAAGCGATGACCAATATAACTCTTGAACAGTTCTTACATGGCACAACCTGCAAGTGATGACCAATATAACTCTTGAACAGTTCTTATATGGTACAACCTGCAAGTGATGACCAATATAAACTCTTGAACAGTTCTTACATGGCACAACCTGCAAGTGATGACCAATATAACTCTTGAACAGTTCTTACATGGCACAACCTGCAAGCGATGACCAATATAACTCTTGAACAGTTCTTACATGGCACAACCTGCAAGTGATGACCAATATAACTCTTGAACAGTTCTTGCATGGCACAACCTGAAAGCGATGACCAATATAACTCTTGAACAGTTCTTACATGGCACAACCTGCAAGTGATGACCAATATAACTCTTGAACAGTTCTTATATGGTACAACCTGCAAGTGATGACCAATATAACTCTTGAACAGTTCTTACATGGCACAACCTGCAAGTGATGACCAATATAACTCTTGAACAGTTCTTACATGGCACAACCTGCAAGTGATGACCAATATAACTCTTGAACAGTTCTTACATGGCACAACCTGCAAGTGATGACCAATATAACTCTTGAACAGTTCTTATATGGTACAACCTGCAAGTGATGACCAATATAACTCTTGAACAGTTCTTACATGGCACAACCTGCAAGCGATGACCAATATAACTCTTGAACAGTTCTTACATGGCACAACCTGCAAGTGATGACCAATATAACTCTTGAACAGTTCTTGCATGGCACAACCTGAAAGCGATGACCAATATAACTCTTGAACAGTTCTTACATGGCACAACCTGCAAGTGATGACCAATATAACTCTTGAACAGTTCTTGCATGGCACAACCTGAAAGCGATGACCAATATAACTCTTGAACAGTTCTTACATGGCACAACCTGCAAGTGATGACCAATATAACTCTTGAACAGTTCTTACATGGCACAACCTGAAAGCGATGACCAATATAACTCTTGAACAGTTCTTACATGGCACAACCTGCAAGCGATGACCAATATAACTCTTGAACAGTTCTTACATGGCACAACCTGCAAGTGATGACCAATATAACTCTTGAACAGTTCTTACATGGCACAACCTGAAAGCGATGACCAATATAACTCTTGAACAGTTCTTATATGGTACAACCTGCAAGTGATGACCAATATAACTCTTGAACAGTTCTTACATGGCACAACCTGCAAGTGATGACCAATATAACTCTTGAACAGTTCTTACATGGCACAACCTGAAAGCGATGACCAATATAACTCTTGAACAGTTCTTACATGGCACAACCTGCAAGTGATGACCAATATAACTCTTGAACAGTTCTTGCATGGCACAACCTGAAAGCGATGACCAATATAACTCTTGAACAGTTCTTACATGGCACAACCTGCAAGTGATGACCAATATAACTCCTGAACAGTTCTTGCATGGCACAACCTGAAAGCGATGACCAATATAACTCTTGAACAGTTCTTACATGGCACAACCTGCAAGTGATGACCAATATAACTCTTGAACAGTTCTTATATGGTACAACCTGCAAGTGATGACCAATATAACTCTTGAACAGTTCTTACATGGCACAACCTGCAAGTGATGACCAATATAACTCTTGAACAGTTCTTACATGGCACAACCTGCAAGTGATGACCAATATATCTCTTGAACAGTTCTTACATGGCACAACCTGCAAGTGATGACCAATATAACTCTTGAACAGTTCTTACATGGCACAACCTGCAAGTGATGACCAATATAACTCTTGAACAGTTCTTACATGGCACAACCTGCAAGTGATGACCAATATAACTCTTGAACAGTTCTTACATGGCACAACCTGAAAGCGTTGACCAATATAACTCTTGAACAGTTCTTACATGGCACAACCTGCAAGTGATGACCAATATAACTCTTGAACAGTTCTTATATGGCACAACCTGCAAGTGATGACCAATATAACTCTTGAACAGTTCTTACATGGCACAACCTGCAAGTGATGACCAATATAACTCTTGAACAGTTCTTACATGGCACAACCTGCAAGTGATGACCAATATAACTCTTGAACAGTTCTTACATGGCACAACCTGCAAGTGATGACCAATATAACTCTTGAACAGTTCTTACATGGCACAACCTGCAAGTGATGACCAATATAACTCTTGAACAGTTCTTACATGGCACAACCTGAAAGCGATGACCAATATAACTCTTGAACAGTTCTTACATGGCACAACCTGCAAGTGATGACCAATATAACTCCTTGAACAGTTCTTACATGGCACAACCTGCAAGTGATGACCAATATAACTCTTGAACAGTTCTTACATGGCACAACCTGCAAGTGATGACCAATATAACTCTTGAACAGTTCTTACATGGCACAACCTGAAAGTGATGACCAATATAACTCTTGAACAGTTCTTACATGGCACAACCTGCAAGTGATGACCAATATAACTCTTGAACAGTTCTTACATGGCACAACCTGCAAGTGATGACCAATATAACTCCTTGAACAGTTCTTACATGGCACAACCTGCAAGTGATGACCAATATAACTCTTGAACAGTTCTTACATGGCACAACCTGAAAGCGATGACCAATATAACTCTTGAACAGTTCTTACATGGCAACAAACTGCAAAGCTAATGACCAATATAACTCGTGAACAGTTCTTACATGGCACTGCAAGTGATGACCAATATAACTCTGAACAGTTCTTACATGGCACAACCTGCAAGTGATGACCAATATAACTCTTGAACAGTTCTTACATGGCACAACCTGCAAGTGATGACCAATATAACTCTTGAACAGTTTCTTACATGGCACAACCTGAAAGCGATGACCAATATAACTCTTGAACAGTTCTTACATGGCACAACCTGCAAGTGATGACCAATATAACTCTTGAACAGTTCTTACATGGCACAACCTGAAAGCGATGACCAATATAACTCTTGAACAGTTCTTACATGGCACAACCTGCAAGTGATGACCAATATAACTCCTTGAACAGTTCTTACATGGCACAACCTGAAAGCGATGACCAATATAACTCTTGAACAGTTCTTACATGGCACAACCTGCAAGTGATGACCAATATAACTCTGAACAGTTCTTACATGGCACAACCTGCAAGTGATGACCAATATAACTCCTGAACAGTTCTTACATGGCACAACCTGAAAGCGATGACCAATATAACTCTTGAACAGTTCTTACATGGCACAACCTGCAAGTGATGACCAATATAACTCTTGAACAGTTCTTACATGGCGATGACCAATATAACTCTTGAACAGTTCTTACATGGCACAACCTGAAAGCGATGACCAATATAACTCTTGAACAGTTCTTACATGGCACAACCTGCAAGTGATGACCAATATAACTCTTGAACAGTTCTTACATGGCACAACCTGAAAGTGATGACCAATATAACTCTTGAACAGTTCTTACATGGCACAACCTGCAAGTGATGACCAATATAATCTCTTGAACAGTTCTTACATGGCACAACCTGAAAGCGATGACCAATATAACTCTTGAACAGTTCTTACATGGCACAACCTGCAAGTGATGACCAATATAACTCTTGAACAGTTCTTACATGGCACAACCTGCAAGTGATGACCAATATAACTCTTGAACAGTTCTTACATGGCACAACCTGCAAGTGATGACCAATATAACTCTTGAACAGTTCTTACATGGCACAACCTGAAAGCGATGACCAATATAACTCTTGAACAGTTCTTACATGGCACAACCTGCAAGTGATGACCAATATAACTCTTGAACAGTTCTTACATGGCACAACCTGCAAGTGATGACCAATATAACTCTTGAACAGTTCTTACATGGCACAACCTGCAAGTGATGACCAATATAACTCTTGAACAGTTCTTACATGGCACAACCTGAAAGCGATGACCAATATAACTCTTGAACAGTTCTTACATGGCACAACCTGCAAGCGATGACCAATATAACTCTTGAACAGTTCTTACATGGCACAACCTGCAAGTGATGACCAATATAACTCTTGAACAGTTCTTACATGGCACAACCTGCAAGTGATGACCAATATAACTCCTGAACAGTTTCTTACATGGCACAACCTGCAAGTGATGACCAATATAACTCTTGAACAGTTCTTACATGGCACAACCTGCAAGTGATGACCAATATAACTCTTGAACAGTTCTTACATGGCACAACCTGCAAGTGATGACCAATATAACTCTTGAACAGTTCTTACATGGCACAACCTGAAAGCGATGACCAATATAACTCTTGAACAGTTCTTACATGGCACAACCTGCAAGTGATGGACCAATATAACTCTTGAACAGTTCTTACATGGCACAACCTGCAAGTGATGACCAATATAACTCTTGAACAGTTCTTACATGGCACAACCTGCAAGCGATGACCAATATAACTCTTGAACAGTTCTTACATGGCACAACCTGAAAGCGATGACCAATATAACTCTTGAACAGTTCTTACATGGCACAACCTGCAAGTGATGACCAATATATCTCTTGAACAGTTCTTACATGGCACAACCTGCAAGTGATGACCAATATAACTCCTGAACAGTTTCTTACATGGCACAACCTGCAAGCGATGACCAATATAACTCTTGAACAGTTCTTACATGGCACAACCTGCAAGTGATGACCAATATAACTCTTGAACAGTTCTTACATGGCACAACCTGCAAGTGATGACCAATATAACTCTTGAACAGTTCTTACATGGCACAACCTGCAAGTGATGACCAATATAACTCTTGAACAGTTCTTACATGGCACAACCTGCAAGTGATGACCAATATAACTCCTGAAACAGTTCTTACATGGCACAACCTGAAAGCGATGACCAATATAACTCTTGAACAGTTCTTACATGGCACAACCTGCAAGCGATGACCAATATAACTCTTGAACAGTTCTTACATGGCACAACCTGCAAGCTGATGACCAATATAACTCTTGAACAGTTCTTACATGGCACAACCTGCAAGCGATGACCAATATAACTCTTGAACAGTTCTTACATGGCACAACCTGCAAGTGATGACCAATATAACTCTTGAACAGTTCTTACATGGCACAACCTGCAAGTGATGACCAATATAACTCTTGAACAGTTCTTACATGGCACAACCTGCAAGTGATGACCAATATAACTCTTGAACAGTTCTTACATGGCACAACCTGCAAGCTGATGACCAATATAAACTCTTGAACAGTTCTTACATGGCACAACCCTGCAAGCGATGACCAATATAACTCTTGAACAGTTTCTTACATGGCACAACCTGCAAGTGATGACCAATATAACTCTTGAACAGTTCTTACATGGCACAACCTGCAAGTGATGACCAATATAACTCTTGAACAGTTCTTACATGGCACAACCTGCAAGCGATGACCAATATAACTCTTGAACAGTTCTTACATGGCACAACCTGCAAGTGATGACCAATATAACTCTTGAACAGTTCTTACATGGCACAACCTGCAAGTGATGACCAATATAACTCTTGAACAGTTCTTACATGGCACAACCTGAAAGCGATGACCAATATAACTCTTGAACAGTTCTTACATGGCACAACCTGCAAGCGATGGACCAATATAACTCTTGAACAGTTCTTACATGGCACAACCTGCAAGTGATGACCAATATAACTCTTGAACAGTTCTTACATGGCACAACCTGCAAGTGATGACCAATATAACTCTTGAACAGTTCTTACATGGCACAACCTGCAAGCGATGACCAATATAACTCTTGAACAGTTCTTACATGGCACAACCTGCAAGCGATGACCAATATAACTCTTGAACAGTTCTTACATGGCACAACCTGCAAGTGATGACCAATATAACTCTTGAACAGTTCTTACATGGCACAACCTGCAAGTGATGACCAATATAACTCTTGAACAGTTCTTACATGGCACAACCTGCAAGCGATGACCAATATAACTCTGAACAGTTCTTACATGGCACAACCTGAAAGCGATGACCAATATAACTCTTGAACAGTTCTTACATGGCACAACCTGAAAGCGATGACCAATATAACTCTTGAACAGTTCTTACATGGCACAACCTGCAAGTGATTGACCAATATAACTCTTGAACAGTTCTTACATGGCACAACCTGCAAGTGAT
>NC_137455.1:7538194-7823148 GCF_964235325.1 Thermobia domestica | reverse complement strand
CTTGTGGGCACCCCTGGCAGGATACATTAATGATCAAAAGTTCCTTGTTGAAAGTTACAACGTTTCTCACCATTTTCGCTCTAAGACGATCAACATTACAATTAGAATTGGTATATTTCTGCGAGATCCGGTTTAAATATAGGGCTCATAGAAGAGATGGAAACTGCTCTTGAGACGGTGGATCAATTTCGAAGTGTCTTAGTACACCTTAGTGGGTTTGCCCTGTACTTGATTGTTATTTCAGGTAACGTTACTTACTTTCGCTCGAACCTTGGAAGCAAATCCAGTTTCTCTTTCTCATCCAATGGTCACTTCCCATATACAGTGACCCCTTTCTGTCAATGGCGGATCCAGGGAAGGGGGCCATTGCCCGGGGCAATTGCCCTCCCCAGAAGAGGAAACTTTCTTATTTTATATATATAAATAAAACCCATCCCAGAGTTTGAAGCTCTTAAAAGTAATTTTAAGTAGCAGTATGACAACCCACCGTCCCCCCCCCCAAGAAGTCGGTCCTGGATCCACCCTTGCTTTTGTGTTGTAACTTGGGATTGCGATTTACTTATTGATCTTCTGGGCAAACCGTTGTATCTTTCATTAACGTTTTCTAACCAAATAGACTAATTTCTTTTCTAATGTCGATTGTCTTAGAGCTAAAGTAATAACATATGGCGAGAAGCACTTTCTGCAATCGATTTAGTATCTCAAACTTAATTCTGTCTATTCCTTAACTCTCTCCTAGAAACGAAAATGTTGCAAATCGACTACCCATTCAGTTTTAATGTCCATAGTGCTAAAATGATAAGAGAGAGAACGCTTTTTGATACAGAAACAACGTTCAAGAGTAAGTCGACTTTTAACCCTCCATTCAAAACGGAAGTGATGGAAGTCTAGTATTTCCTGTTTCAGCACTGATTGCATAGTGAAAAGGAACAGTACTAGATCAGGGTAAAAGTGGATCTGAAAAGGTAAGCGGACAGATGATCACACCATCCTCCTTGCCTATCTTTGCCCATTAATATCTTTTAAGAGGTGGAGTGACTCCATAGATATTTTTGGAAGTGGGGGAACGGCATTCTACTGCGTTCCACCTCACTTTTACTCCTGTACTAGATAGGGAGAAATGACTTTTGTGATATTGACTCAGTACTCGAGAATCTGTGCTATCCGCGACTTTACTTCTCTGTTGCAATCGAAAGTGATATAAATATTCTATCGCTGCTAGTTTGAAAAAAAATCTCCGCTCTGTAAAACTTTAACGGAAAGGGACAGTAAATAACGAATATTTTTATATGGATTCAATGTTTCGATTGATCTCCGCTCTGTAAAACTTAAACGGAAAGGGACAGTAAATAACGAATATTTTTATATGGATTCAATGTTTCGATTGATCTCCGCTCTGTAAAACTTAAACGGAAAGGGACAGTAAATAACGAATATTTTTATATGGATTCAATGTTGCGTTTTAGTTCCTATTCTTCTTACAGAAAGCGGAAATAGTAGAATCTAGTACAAAGTCCAGTTTCAATATTAGTTTGTAAATACAATGAGCGCTCACTGAATTATGACCACCTACCTAATACTTTGTTCGTCCACTTTTTCCTCAGAGGACGGCCTGAACACGACGTCGCATGGATTCTGGTACTTTCTGATATGTTTCCAGGGGGAATCTGATACATATATTCCTGATGGCATCCCTCAATGAGCCCACAGGTGTCAGTGTAGGTGTCATGATGCGAAGAGCTCGAACCACAACATTCCATAAATGTTCTATAGGGTTAAGATAAGGTGACTTAGAGAACCAATTCATATGCTATAGCTCGGTGGAATATTCCTTAAGCCATGCAAGTATAGTCCTGACTTGGTGCAACCGTGCATTGTCGTCCTTTAAAACACCGTCTTCATGAAGTTAGAAGTGTTGTATTGCAGGGTGTACGTGATCCACTAACACCTGCAGGTGCACAACAGATGTCTCGCTGTGGTCCATAAACACCAACGGCCCAAGTCCATACCAACAGAAGCATCTCCAAACCATACAGCATCCCCCACCTGCCTATACAGTACGCACCATGAACGAGGGATCCATGGTCTGTGCTGTTTGCGCTACACATGCACATGCATGCCCGAGAAGAGTAGCACAAATAGTGATCCTGACCAACACACCCTTTTCCAATCATCCATGGTCCAATTAGGGTGTGCCTGTGCCCAAGCACGACGACGTCTGCGGTGACGAATTATAAGGAGTGAGTGACGAATGTGTAGTCTGCTATGGAACTTCATGCGTGCCAGTGTACACTGTATAATTGCAGGGGATATGGGTGTTGTGCATCCTCCACTGTTTTGGTCACGTAATCCCCGGACACTTGTGGTTCGTTTGGCTTTCACGAGCTATTTGACGCAACGCTTGCCTCACGTTTTGAACTTCCGTACATCCCTGCAGTTCCGTCTCTTGGAGACCTTACCCCATATTCTTCCCACTCCTTGTACACCTTAAGGGCACACCCGACAAATAGTGTTTTCTGGGTTATTGGCGTACCTACTCAGGTACCCACAACCATGCCCTATTAAAATGCTAATAAATTCTGCCCACCTCCCATTATAATAGTGTGCTGTCTTCCAACATGTTGCCTAGCCCTAGAGTGTGTTCTTTCTCTGAAATATTGCCAGTCATGTTATCAGCTCTGCTGCTGGCCACGCCTTTTTGTATGAACGGGTGGCCAAAATTCTGCCAGCACTCAGTGTACTTTGGTACACTAACTTGACTCTCGTGCTCTCTGCTATTGGGAATCTTCTTGTAAGCATTCTCGCTATCCTCGCCACACTTTTCTTTATTTATGTCATTTTATTGCATTTTAATTCTTTCTTTTCTTTTAAAATTCTCGTCTTTTTTTGTATTATTTTAATTAAATAATTATTAAATTAATTACTACGTAAATATTAACCCTGGAGACAGATGTATCCAAGACTTGTTAGCTGGAGGGAATAACGGAAAAACAGAAAGATTACAAGTATGTGAAATATTGTTTATCGAATTTCCTGTTTTGTTTATTTCAAATAAAATTCAGTGTGTCTTTTACAGCAGCTGAAATACATCATTGTAAGTGCTTGAGGCTTTATTACTAATGATTGATTTTTTATAAACTTAATTTACATCCAATCCCTTGCCACAGGCTATTCTATTTTTAACATATTTCAGAAAAAATATTGTTAGGCGAAGGTACATTTGAGCACTGTGTCTGTCATCACATTTTCTCATACGAAAGAGTCACCTACAACCACCAACTTTTGTACGCTTATACACTTTTCCAGATGTAATTGCTTACGAAGCTGTTTGCTTGATTTCTGATTCGAGCAAGATTTGGAAAGATCAAAATTTATCTAAATGTACAATCTGGGTACAATGAACCATAACGCATGTCATGTAGGCAACTCAATCACGTTTCCTGTCATCTAGGTTGCATATTTTTAAGATCTTTGCATTAATCTTTTTTACCCGTTCGAAGAACGAATATTTCAGCTAGTTTTGTATAAACCTTTAAAAAAAAGTGTTCAAGGGAACAAGCTGTTGATACAAGAAAATCAAGGTAATATGGTTCATTGAATGGGTTCATGTATATGAAAATTTCAAGATCTAAGTGAGATTTTTCGAAGTTGAAATCTAAATAGCTATTTTTTTCTCTCACTAAAAATGATAGATTTGTCCTATTTCATGAAAATTGTTAAGTGCAATACAAAGAATATTCAATAAGTTTTGTACAGATGGATATCATATTTTTATTATTGCCAGTATGATGGCGACAATTCGGGTCAACATACTTTGATCCTTTGTGTAACATACCATCCTTCTGGATCTGAGAAGAAGAAGAATGGATGGTTACAAGAAGGAAAATTGTATATAGAGTATTATATTTTCTATTTAAACTAATATTGTGAATAATTTTCAGTGTTTAAAACAATTATATTCTCTTTGTAAAAAAAAGTCTTCTTTTTAGAAAAAGAAGAGAAAGAAAAAAGTATTTAAAAAAGTTGAAGGGAATTATGTAAGGAGGAATTGACTTTGAAAAGCTAGGCTATGACAACTAGAGAGAAAAAAGGTGTTTGCGCGTGTTTATACGGTGGGCGTGGCTTGTCTCGCCGATTCTACCTGGCTCGGTGACTCAAGGACCCGTTATCTAGTTCCTTGAGTGAATCCAGAGAGGATGGGGTTGTTTGTGGTTACGTGTTCTCGATTTGCTTGTGTGTTAAGTAGGACATGTTCTTGAGTGCGTATACGTGGGCAAATCTAAGTTCCGTGCCGGAAAAGCTTTTACTGCTATATATTCTTTGTGAGTTAAGTGAAATAAAGTATCACAATTTGTTGAACAAGTTCACAGTTTCTCTGGAAGAAATTGGCAAAGAAATAGGCTTTTTTGTGCTTGTGAAAGTTACAGAGTCAGAGAGGGAAAGTGTGTATGCAAAGTGAACCCTCATTTCGCTCTATAAATTGTTTTCAGAGAGTGAATGTGCATTTTGTGCCTGTTTCATTACTCCTTAATCTTTCTGAAATATTTCCTTTTTCAAAAAAAGAAATTTATTAAGGAGAGAGAAATTTTGTAGTGTAGGGCAATTCTTTATAGAGTCTGAAGTGATTGCTAGTTAAGAACTTTTTTCTTCTGGCAATCCTAAAGATTTGTCCTGAGGAGAATCTCTGTAAATACGTGATTAGATGTTTGAACTTGTCAGAACTTCGTAAGTTGAATAGCATAATTTCTGGCACAGAGTAAAGAATTGCGTACGTGGCTAGTCAACCGTTAGTCAAAGAGGCCAAATACCCAACGAGAGGAAAGAAGCTAGTAGGTAAACCATTTGAGTATTACTGAAACTGGGTGAGTTGCTATTCGTATTTTTACCTATAGTAGTTGTGTTCGTTAAAAGTGTGGATATTGAGGTTGTCTGTATGTTGTCTCCAATGGGATTAAACTCGCGGGCCTTTGCTTTCCAACAGTAGTTAAAATCCTCCCAGAAATTGTGGCGATTATTCTTTCTACTTTGACCGCGATAGTTGAAATAAGATTTGAACCACCTGCAGATCCAAGATTTCTTTTAATTTAAGTATTTTCTTTTTCAGCTGTTTAGCTATATGTTCAAAAGGAGAGCGTGAAGTGATATATTTTCTCGAACGATATATATATATATATATATATATATATATATATATATATATATATATATATATATATATATATATATATTCTCGAAAGTTGTCATAAGCCTTGAAAGTAAAGATTTTGATTCAGAATTAAATTTTATTGCTATTATTTGAATGAGTTAACAATTTAAGAACTAGAAGTATTGTCAGAATTATATTTAGAAATATTTTTCATTTTTGAAAGAATTTACCTATGAGTAGTTGATGTTCGTAAAAGTGGACAGGAGTTTTGTAACTGTTAAAGTCAATTTTTGGTGAGAAAAGTAATTATTGACTGTAGATTCTATTTGAAATACTATTGCTTTTGAGTTGAAGGAAGATTTGAATCTGCTAGTAAAGTTAAAAATTGAATTTTTTTAGATTTAATCAAATTTGCCGAGAAATTAATAATTATTAGGATAGTTGTATATTGCACGTTTCATCCGAGTGTATATGCGCTATTTAAACGATTTAGTGTATATACACCACCTTCCATTGGCAATAAAGTTGTTATCTTTAAAACTGAAACATTGTTGTACATGTTTATTTTGTTTATGTTTGAAGTGTTTCCCTTTCTGAAAACAGAAATATTGGATCTGCAATTCCAGCTAATACGTGCTAAGTTGATTACGCGATACTGCTCGACTCCTCTCTCCCAAGCCCTCTCTGCCAGGCTTTGCTGTCTGAGATCATATTGACAGTTTGTTTAGTTTTTTTTTTTTTGTAAACTCTCAATGTGGATTCGATTAGGCGAAGCTAGGTGGAAGGGGGCGTTACATTTGGCTTCAAAGTGGTAATAATTGTTGTTTCTTATTGTTCACAGGGAGACGAAGGGGTTAGCAGAAGACCATGGAGCTTAGAAGTTTTTCAGTTGACCTTCCAGTAATGCCAGAATACTTTTGATGACGATGATGATGATGGTGATTGTTCACAGGTAAACCACAATGGACACTGAGGTGGACATCAGAACCTGACAACAGTCGGTAGTGGAATTCCTGTTCAAAACCCGTGATGAATTAGCCACATTAATTTATAGAAGTTGCTTCTGGTTTGTAAGGATCACACATTGGACTTCGCTACTATCCAACGTTGGTTGCAGTGGTAGAGAAAACCTAGACTTTTTAGATCAGGCCAATAAATTGCGACCTCCTTTTCAGAGATCAGTGCCGGGTCGTTTTCATATACTTCTTGGAACATGGCTCGATAATTAACAAGAAGCGCTATTGTTTGTTACTGGATGAGGTACTACGTGCACTAGAGACCAAGAGACCGAAGCTGCAACGTAAAGCCACGATGTTTCATCATGACAATGCTAAACTCCACAAAACCATGAGCACAGAGCAGAAAATCATGAAAATGGGATGGGAAGTCACCCCTAAGCCTTACTATAGTCAGAACATGGCTTCTTCAGATTTCTACCTGTTTGGTTATCCCATGTACGAGGACAAAGATTTGACCACGACAAAGTCCTCATTTCTTGTAAGAAACAATGGTGCAAAAGTCATCCACCTGAATTTAACCTAAGTGCAATGAAGAAAGAAAGTTCGACGAGACTTCAGAACAGATGGAGGCTACATTGAGTGACATGGTCTTGTATTCAAAGAACTAACGCTTTTATATTCTAAAATTCTAGGTTTATATGTTTGTGGTCAAGGATAAATGTTTGTGGCCAATCCTTTCAACAATGAGATCTCGAAAATTACAAGTGCTAGAAACATGCCGTTCTCGCTGGTCGATTCCAAATTTAGTGTAGATTTGCCAGTTATCATTTTCATTTTCCAAAAAAAAAAAAAAAATGTCTATTTTTCCATTCCACATTTTAGGCGTCGTTTTAACGCTATTACTTTAATATTGACACTACGACATTAAGGTTGATATCCTTGTGAAAAGCAACCAGTAGAGAAACTACGTATAGTGGGTTGATGGACATTTCAGGCGCTTTGCTTTCAGCTAAATGACAGAAACTATTGCAAGCTGGCAACTTCGAAAGCTTGTGAACCCACAACGAGGAGTACTAGGATATGGAATGATGACAAAAAAATATTTGCATTTGGTATCATCTATCACTTATACAAATTTGCCACAAACTCACTCTAACATTCTATATCTTAAAATACTACATTTATATGTTTGTCTATAGCAATTCACTCCCTTTGACAGTCTTCCTGTCCTTTATTTGTGTTTGTAAAGGGACTTCCACAGATATAGTGAGAAGTGGAAAGGAAGTTCAAGCTCATATTAGAACTGTGCGGTGTGTAAATAGCACAGATTCAGCTAGTGTTTACTAAAAATTGCAATTCATAACAACATTATAACCATCTCTGCAGAACTTATTGAACAGTGCTACTAGTATATAACTTCATGTGTAGTTTATGAGAAAATGGAGAAAAACTTATTTTCTCGTAGACCTACGAAAATCATGCCACTTACTAAAGTGAAATTCAAACTGAAGCGATTATCTCACTAGCAAGACGACAACATAGTTGATTAGATATACTCCCGAATTTTTAACAACTTTTATAAGTTAAGTTTTGTTTCGGTATCCAGAAGTTAGGACCTTGGAATATACTATTTGTGGATGGCATTGTGGCGGTGAGACCAAGGCGCATCTCCAAGAACAAATAGATAATAGAGAGGGTTATTGTAGAGCATCAAACTTTCAGAATTAGTAAAACCAAGACAGACCTTGTCATTCCAGGAAACATGTAATCGAAAATACAAGAATATGACTGGACGAAAAAACGATGGTAATTACGAGGAAATTCAAGTACTTGGAATCAATACTTTAGAAAAATGCACCAATAAAAGAAGATGTAAACAGCAGAATTAACAGCGGTCGGACAAAATGGACACAAGAGGCAGGAGCTTTGTGTGGCTGTAGGGTACCAATGCGCCTTAAAGGAAATGTTTTTTTTAAAAAAAAAACAATAGTGAGACCTACCTTATTATACGGAGCGGAATGTTGGGCAACGAAGAAGAGAGTGGAACAGAAATTACATGTTACGGAGATGAAAATGTTGCAGTGGATATGTGGAGTAACATGGAAGGACAAAATTAAGAATGAAATTATCCGGTGAACAATAAAGGTGAGACCAGTAGCAGAAAAACTGCGAGAAAGTATATTGAGATGGTTTGGGCATGTAAGGAGATCTATGGAATACGTAGCTAACCGAGTAGATACTATAGAAGTGAGTGGATAACAAGTCCGAGGCTAGCCAAAGAGGTGGGGAGACTCTGTTAAGAACGTTATAGTGCAGTGTGGTATCACAGCGGATAGGATACAGGATAGGAAAAAAGGTGAAAGACAGTGATTCGACAAGTCGACACCAGCTAACTGGAGGGGAAAAAGCTGTGAAGAAGAAGATGGTGGTGTTCTGAAAGAGGCAGTCTATTCTCTTTCTTCGACGATCGGTATTCTGTTGCTGGCATTTTAAAATAAATATAGGTGACAGAAATTCAATTTTCAGTGACCATGTACTTTTGTCTGTTGCTCTACTATAAAGAAGCATGAAATCTAAAGATTTTATTTTCCCTCGAGACATCATCTGGAGTGGTTTGTCGTTTTCCATCAGTAGGAATTACCATGCATTACTAATTTTTTTTAATTTGATACTGAAATTTCTTTGAATATATCGCATTGATTTTATAGGTAGAGACTAAATAATCGTCCGGGTGAGTCTTTTTCCCCTTCACCAGTTTATTACAAAATTCTAATTACAAATGTCTTTGATTTTACAAAGATTAAGTAGTGTCTTTTCTTTATAGCAAGATGAATGGATATCGATGTTTTGCCGTGTACTCCTTCCGCTCATGGCAGTATCCAGAACACTAGCAAGGTTATAAGTGAGATTTGTGGATAACCCCCTCAGCGCACGGCAGCCTCGCGAGGTTTCAGTTGTAGTTGGGACCCCTAGTCCAGTGCGATATCGGGCTCCTCCTACTCCTAGTCCAAAGTGACCTCAGAGCAGGTGATGGTTAGTTGATCAGTTGGTCGACTGATATCAGGTCCTTCTGTGGTCCCTCTTTTATTTGTCCTCTTCGGGTCCCTTCGTGAGTCCGTGTCCTTTCGGCTTCCCTCGGTGTTTTCCGTGTTGACTTCTCGTCTGCTTCATTGCTTGCAATCAATAACACGTGTTGTATTAACATGTGCTTTTGTCGTGATGTGGGGATCCTTACAATATGAATTTTTCTTTAGTGAGTAACAGAAGTACATTTCCAGTTAATAAGGGAAACACGTATATCTATCACAAGTATTAAATGCATCTGCCATTATCAGTGATTATTTCATTTTATTTTATTTATTATTCGTCATGTAGACCGGCGCCTCCACCATAACGTAAGCCAACTTGTTGGATCGAAATCCGTTCATCGATGCACATGCTTATATCCACTCTTATCTCAGACAATAATAACACGTTAGCATGGAGGCAATTAGAGTGTGATCTCTTAACAAAGTTAAATATTTAATTTCGGTAGAGCAGGCACGTAGCCAGGATTTCGTAATAGGGGGGATCCGTGACGAAATACTGAGGTTATCACACCCAGGGACTGGATCATTCTAAACTATTTTACTGGTAAAATATCCATATTAGTTTGTTAGGACAGTAAAATGAAGATGAGTTAGCAAGTATTTTAGTAACAAATTATGAAGAAATCTCGAGTAAAAGAATATAAAAAAGTATTGAAAATAATATAGTCTTCCGAGGTCATTCGAACTCGATTCTTCTTGTCTTCTTCTTTTTCTTAAGGATAGCAACGATATCTCTTTCGGCAGTGAAATCCTGCCGCGAAATGGATTAGTGCCGCGAAATTGAAAATTTCTTTAACAAGTGTAACTGGAATCTATGTTGCCAGACTCATATTATTAGGGATTATTGGTATTTCTTATGCTCTGCCTGAAAGTCTATCTGATCGAACCGGTTTACCGATCATCATTTGTAATTCCTGGAGCTAGGTGGAATTCGGAATGCTCCATTACAATAATATCCATTTTTAACTTGACTCCCCCCCTTTACCCCACACAAAGCTCCTCATAAGAAAGAGTAACCAAACGTTTGTTTTATTTTAAACGCTAATTCTTCTTTTTCCTGTTTCTTTTTGTTTAATCTTCCCTTAATTTTTTCATTTCTGGTCTCGAAGGGGGGTCCGGACCCCCCGGACCCACCCCTTGGCTACGTGCCTGGGTAGAGCAATAATGTGTTTAAGATGGTAATGTCTTAATTGAATAAATACAACTTTTCAGTCTTTTCTTCCTAGCTGCCGCGACTAAATCACCCTACCAATTGAGTCCAGCGCTGACAAGTGGAGAAATTCGTAATTATTACAGAGGCCAACTAGCGGTTGCCGAAATTGCTGCAACTGCTAGTGGACAATACGAGAAGATAAGAGCAATGCAAGTATAAATTCGCTTTCCTATGTTAAAAAAAAAAAGGTGTTCCCTGCAGAGGCGGACCTGTGGCATAGGAGCCCCAATTTTTTGAGTGACAAAACTAATTGAAGCTATTATTTACATATTTTTGAAAGTTTACAGTAAACTAGTGATAGGCCTGTATGTATAATAGTTTGGGTTCTGCATCCTCCCCTCCGTTTATACCATCTAGATATACCACTGGTTCCCTCTCATAAGTCTAATGTTACTGAATCCAGTGGCAATGTTCGTTGCAAATGCGAATGTAAAATTCTCAATCTCGTTCAGTTTTTTAAATGAATTTTTAGTATCGCATCAATGCTATTGCCCTGAAAAACAAAGGTTTATTTTTACTGAAAAACTATTTTGATATTTAAAAACCTTTTTCGTCCTTAAAATAAAGATGTGGTTGCACAACTATTCAACCTATACCACCAGCCGCCGCTGTTTAAGAATTTATTAATGAATTGTGCAAAACTTTTTTAACTTCAAGAATAGCGAGGGCTAAACAAGCATAGGAAACGGGGACTGCTAACATCAAGAAATGTGTCGTTACACGTTCGTAATTAGGTTAACCAGATTCTGACAAGCGAAAAGTAGGACACAAGCATAATCATTAGCGTATTTAAGGGGGTAATTCCGGGCTTAAGCCCCCCCCGGAAATTTTATTTACTATATTAAAGTAAATGAAATATCTTGCAGAATTTTCACATTTCCAGGAAGAAAGTTAGCAAAGCCCCCCCCCCCCGAAACAAAATCATTCATACGTCACTGAGTATAATAGTAAATGATAGTCTACTGAGTCGGCAATACATATGTCCTTATTTCATTTAACATTAACCTTAGGTTAATCATTCACTTTTTATTTAAGAAAAAGGGGGTACCAACAAAAATATTGAAGGAATTTAACACAACTCCAAATACCCCAGATGGCAAATACAAGATTGATGAAACATTTTAAAACAATTTGATAGAGTAACATAAAGGAATAACTTTCATGAAAAAGAAAACTTAAATATATCGAAGCTTAAAATTTTAATGAAATATAATAATACGGTTCGTCTTAGTTATTTATCCATTACCTTCCGAACTTTTTTTAAAAAAAATGTTAACAAATTACTTTCATATTATTTGAAATTCATATCATGATGTGAAATTCACATTTCACATCAATATTATTATGTGACATATTAACTAAATATCAGTACAGTGCTTAATGACATATCTTTCGTTTGAATGTATAATGCGAAGTAACTTGCTGTTTTGCAAAATTATGTCATAGAATCTACTACAGATAGAATTATGGTTACATATGGGTATTATGAGGTGTTTAGGAGTTTCAATTTTTAACTGAGATTTCTCATCACTCTACAAATTCTTAATTACACAAAATATCATTTCAGTCGGAACATTTGTGGCAGGGAGGCACGTACTGAACTCAGCATTATCACATACTTGGGAATATAGAATGGATTTTTCTTCAAAATGCTGGAACAATTCATTCCATCTTACATCTACCCTCATTTAGGCAGTGTTTCAGAAGTAGCATACTTTTTTTACATTTATAATGTCATAAAACGGGTAGGAATCGTTTGTTTCATTTCCTCACTATTTATTAGTATACTTCAAGCTGCTCTGAACATTATCGCATTCAATTACTGAGTTAAGAGTTCAATTTAAAATGTTAATGACTGCGAAAGGTGTGAATCAGTACTCAATATACACCATACATGTTGAATAAAATGAACACATTAGTTCTTAAAATTCGATACAGAAAAGAAAAAAAGAATGTCTGTGATTCAAAATGTCAATAAAGAATAAAACATTAAAGTATTGCAAATAAGTTAAGTCAGGATATTTTGCAGGACATTTTAAAAAGAGAAAGAAATTTCTCGATTTTCTAGAGGTCTTTGCAACACACAGGATAGCTCTTTGAAAAACAGTACAGTACTGCGAAAATCAGTACGTCTAGTCACCCTATCGTAAACGATTTATTAAGACCCTGATATTGAGCGTAGCGCTTTACGGATCAGAGACGTGGACATTGAGAAAAGCTGAAATATCCAAACTGGAAACATTTGAAATGTGGTGTTGGAACAGAATGATACACATATCATGGATCGAAAGGAAAAGGAATGAAGACGTAGGTCTACTAAAGGAAGCTAATGAAGGACCACAGATTATTAAGGTAATAGGAAATAGAAGAAACAGCATGCTTGGCCATCTTATTCGGCACTCCGATTGGATCACCTTGTTGATAGAGGGAAAGTAGAAGGAAAACAGGAAGAGGAAGACCAACGATAGAATATCTAGATGCAATTACGAAAAAGAGACCTTATCAAAGTATAAAATAGGTATCCCAAGGGAGAGAAAAGTTTTAAAATTTCCATGTTGCCCACCAACATATAGTTGAGGTGAGAAAGAAGAAGAATTTGTTGTCTTATGAAACAACTTGGTATTAACACAGTCTTGCTGTAATATGCCGAAAGCAATAATAATAATAATAATAATAATTAATTCAAAATGTGTACACACTAATACTTACTTTTGTGTATCGTCATGAAAGGATAATTAAGAATACTCTAGTACATATGGAACCAAGTTAATTAGGTTCCATTGTTTAACAGAAAATCTTGATTTATATGCTTTAAAGGCTTAGAAGGCAAAATGAAAGCCATCTGTTGAAATATTCTTAATACGTCATAAAAAAAAACCTTCAAGTGTACTTGTGCTGTAGACAGAAAAACAAGGAAATAATTATATTTTTTGTTCCTCTAATTTTCATTAGATATAACATTGCTCTCGAGTAGCAGTTAACAAAGCATAAGTAATTCAAAGTACTCTTAATTTAAAAACAGGAAAGAAAAATAAAGAGCTAATTAAAACAGAACCTAAAAGGTAAATTTTTATTTTTCGAAGTTTTTTTGCAGACAAATACTCTTTTTGTGTCTGTGAAGTTGTGTATGTATTTACGTGTGATGATATACATGTCACAATTTAAAATATTACATACAAATGTTGCTTTAATATTGTGTAAGGATAGGGTTAAGGGTTGTCAGATTGAACCGAAGGAGAGCTCGGAGACGAGGTATTTCTATAATTGGAGCAAGGATGTTATAAAATTTAGGATATGTCCATATTACAAAATCTTGAAGACATACGTCACAGCTTCGCCACGCCCATTCTGCCATCTATGTTGGCTCAATTTATAACGAATGTCAAATAAGTTAAAATTAGAAATTGCAATATATTACGTTCTATTTCTTGAAAGTTATTTGCTAAACCAATTGAAGTTACTGACCCCGAGCGATCCTGAGTCCCAATTAGTGTTTCTTTCAGAAAAAATGTTCCGGGCGGCGCACACTCAGTGTTCGGAGGGGCACATATTATTTTCACACGGTTCTATTATATTTATTATTATATAATAGACGTATTATTTTTGTGTCTTCGAGGGGGATACTCTAAGAGATCCGGGGTAGCAGTACATCTCAGAAACAAGTCTGGAAGAAACACTAGTCCCAATGAAAGTAATGAGCCCAAACTCCATTGAGGGTAGAGGGCAATATGACTCAGTGGTAGAGCGAATACCTTTGGTACTGGGTCCCTGGTTAGATACCTGGCCAAATAAGTTTGTGGTGGACATCATCGTGCCCGTGGGTTTTCTCAGGATACTCTCGTTTCCTCCCCCTTTCTTATCCAATCAATTATTTCATCATCATTATTCATTTGCCTTAATCATACATCTCCCTTAGCCTAAAAGGCATAAACGTGGGACGTTAAACTTAAAGATTTCATGGAAGGTAATCATCCCAAATCCAGAATGAAATTAGGGGGCGCAGTGGCTCAGTGGTAGAGCGTTCACCTCTGGTGCATGGGTTCCCGGGTTCAAACCTGCTCCCGCCAAGTGAACCTTGTGGTGGACAAACACCGTGTGTGGGGGTTTTATCAGGGTTCTTCCGTTTCCCCCCACTTTCTTCATTCCACCATTTCATTCATTTCTCATCTTCACCGTCTCCTTTAGCCTAGCCGGCATAACCGTGGGACGTAAAACTTAAAAATTTCGTTTCCAGAATGAAATTGTTGAGCGTGAACCAAAATGTTTGGAAGCCCCACTGAAGGTAATGAGAGCAAGCCCCGTTGAGGGAAGTGAGCCTAAGCACGAACCCATCTGAAATTAGGGAGCCCTAGACTGAGTGAGGGCGAGAACAAATTAAATTAGTAAGCAAAATCCCGAGTAATTCCAAGCCCCCACTCGAAGTGCAGAGACCCATTTGACCTCCAATCCCGAACGAAATAATTGAGCATGATGCCAAATGAGTGCAAATCCCATTGAGGGTAGTAAGTATGAGCTCTGTAGAGGGTAGTGAGCCCGAACCTACTAGAGGGAAGTGAGCAAAATCGCAAGACCATTTGAAGTTAGCGAGCCCGAGAACAAATGAAATTACTGAACGCAATCCCAACGTACAGTGAGGGTAATGTGTCATAGCACGAATGCAGTTGAAGTTGGTGAATCCGGATGTTTCTGATCTATTATATCCTCTTTGATCAAGCTTTAGTACAAGTATATTAAATTGGGTGCTTGAATTAATTCTTGCTGTTGACGATGAGAGGCACTTAGTTGTGCTAGTGCAGCATAGAAGATAGTGACACGAGACGTATTTAACAGTAGAAACATCAGACTTCCAGATCTGTAACTGACTTTCGAGTGAATAATGGATAAATATTTGGATAATGTGCAATGTATTTAACCTTGTGTATCCGTTGTGTCTTTATTTAAAAGCTTCAGTAGTTGTTGAGGTGAATTGAAATTCCTTTGATCACCGCGACTAAATGAGACATAGACCTACAACTTAACTTAGGATTCAGACCACATGAATTTCCAGTAGGAATTGAACCTGTGCCTCAAACACCGAAGCCGTATGCGCTAACTGTATAGCCACACCAAAGGAGCTCAAAAGTTTCCGTAGGTTTTATATTACTTCTGTTGTTCACATTAAAGTTTGTAGAAAAAGGAGATTGAAATTGTTTTCTATGAAGAGAAAGTGAAAATTAAAAACAAGGCTACAACAAAGCTAGCCATAAACTTGATTCAAATTCAGTAACTATAACTTTTATGGAACTCCTTAATCAACTTTTACGAGCTTTGAGGCTGAGCTAGTATTGGAAGCCACTACGAAGCAAGCCTTTTCGAAACACAAGCCTGACATTTTTAGATGTCATATATTTTACTATATGATTTAGATTTCATTTTGAAAGACCATCCTAAGAATGTTACTGTATTTGGAGGGACATATAAATACATTAAAATGGTATGTTGCAGTGCGTGTTTTAGGTGTGGCATGCAGTGCGTGCCATGATGCTATTAAGGAGGAAATAAAAGATTGTGATTATATTGCTACAACGGACAAAACTACAAACATCATTTCTATTTTTGGATCAAAAGATTCAATATATTTCAATCAAAAATTTTTCTTGTAAGCCTTATATCTGGAGAACTACATATAGTGTAGCCAAACCCAAACTATCAGTTAACTCATTATGATGTGCTTATTCCGTAAAAATGAGATGATGAGATGATTTTGAGTTTTACGTCCCGTTCAGCAGCGAGGCTATATGAGACGTGGACCTACTGATTAACGTGGAATCCGAACCACATGAGCTCCCGCCGGGAATCGAACCCGTGCTTATTCCGTAAAAAGTACGAAAACTCGATTTAGGGGGCGTTCAAAAATTGTGTAGCCCCTGATTCAAAAACAAATTATACTATTGGCCAAGATCGCAATCTTTTGATCCATTTAGTGTTTCAATGTGTGTGGTAGAAAAGTCGAATGATTTTGAACTTTTATAAATTCAAACATAAATTTGTAAGGGGTATGGCCGCTTGCAGGATACAGAATCGTTGGATTTTCGAAGAGAGTTCAGTTCTTTGAAATACATATGAAAGCAGATTTGCTTACTCAAAAATTATACTAGTTCGTACATTAATACTGAAGTACTATGATCTGTTTACTGCAGTTAATAAAGATGTGTAAAGTTTATATACGAGCTGATTCAATAAAGTATTATGTGCACACATTTATTAAAGTATATTTTCGCGACTGAACGTGTGTGTCGTTCTTTATCCATGCCTTGAAAAAGTATTGGTGACATTCCTGGTAAAGGTGTATATATATATATATATATATATATATATATATATATATATATATATATATATATATATATATATATATATATATATATATATATATATATATATATATATATGTGTGTGTGTGTGTGTGTGTGTGTGTTTGTGTGTGTGTAAGAGAGAGAGAGAGAAGCTGGATTAAAACTAATGAGTGTTGCACCCTGTCTGGCTGGGACACGAGCCGCCACTGAAATGGATTATCCATAATTCGTAAAACTTTGAAAAGAAATACGTAATATTATTTTGATGGACCAGTATGAAGTATATGTTGAAATAAATCAATTTTAATATTAATGGAACTAACCTGAATATCGAACATGATCTAACAGTGTCATTTGTTACAGGTTTATAATATGAGGAAAATAAAAGGAGAAAATCTATCAATTAACAAATGAAGAGGAATGTTAAGGAACTAATTTATTTAGTCGGACAACATATAAATCATCTGTGAACATACAAACTGAGTCAAAAAGTATAGTTCTTTGCAAAAAGTAGCTGGTAGGTTACTTAGCACAAATTTGTAAGGTGTTTGTTTCACAAGTATTCGTTTTAATAAATATATGGTGGAAGATGTTATATATGTTTCTTTAGTAGGCATATTGTTCATAGGATATACTTTGCAGTCATATTATAAATCTGTGTATGTTAGGTGAGCAGGTGCTATGAAAAGAAGACCAGAAGGTATAAGTAAAAACAAGGGTAGTTAAATAACACACAAGTCATATAGAAAGGTGCAATAGCTAATACATCAAGAATACTTCGAAGTAAAACTCATACAAAAGCTACTTTTCAATGTAGCCTCGAAGACTCTCAACACATTTCTACCACCGTGGCACAAGTTTCAAACTATCCCACTCACAAGAATCTGTCTTTTGGAAGGATAACCAACTACGCACAACCAATTTGACTTTGTCACTGGAATGAAAACATTGGTCGGCCAAGAATTTCTTCATCGGACCGAAAGATATAAGTGCCAGATTAGGACTGTACGGCATATGCTCGAGTACCTCTCACCCATATTTCTACAGTTTTTCAAGAACAGAAGCACCGACATGGGCGCGTGCATGTCATGAAAGAGTTTGGCGTTTTCACCATCAATGTTAGGGCGTTTGTCAGAAGCGCTAGACGCAACTTTGCTATGTTTCATATGATGTAGCGTTCACAGTGATCCCATGTGTGAGAAAATTCACCTATAGAATATCTTACATATAGCGTGATACAGTCACTAGCACTCTTTTTGCAGATTTAGTTACTTTGAATTTCTTCTTTGCTATGTAATCGATATGTTTCCAGCTCATAGGTGCCCTTTTTGTTTCAGGTATGTAGTGGCATTACGTATCCCTTGTAAGGAGAGCCTCCAGAGAAACATATCCTTCTTTAGCATACCGTGCCAGGTGGTCCAGACATGTCATCATTCACTGCCCCTTATGGACGTCTGTGAGGTTGATTGGCACCCACTGAGCATTCACTCTATGTAATTTCAGTTCGCCATGCACATCGCACACTGTGCTGTACGAAATGATGAGCATGTTCTTGTGTTCAAAGATGCATTATTAGGAATAACCTCTTCAATGGCAGTGAAAGAATTTAGTTTTTGAACAATTATTTCTGATGGTTACCCTGAATTCTATCTGCTCCAAGTGTGGTACCGGCTTGCTTTGATAAAAATAAAAGCGTAGAAGTCATTAGGAGACCATTTCAACACGAAGAAAGCTGAGTCTTTTTGTTTATATCAGTTTGTCCCCGTATTCTTAAAGTGTCCGTATCCTTCACGTTATAAATTGCAATTCCAAAGTTACATAAGAATTTTCATATACACGTATGCTTTTCAATTCCTGATAGAAATCTTGTCTCCCAGAAACTTTAATAAAACTCCTAGCAACAACACGTTTTCAGAAAATACAAGGATTCCTGACTTAAGTAACCCTTAAGAAGCTTAGAGTAAATATATTATTTTTGTAGACCGCGTGAAATAGTTATGCATTGTTGGCTTATTTCACATCTTAAGTTCGAAACTTCTCCAGAACTTTCATTAACAATGTCTTTCTTTCTTACTTGGTAAAATGTGTTGATGGAGATTGTGTTTCAAACAGAAAGTTTGTGGAAGACATATTTTTTAAAAAATGTCTTCTCAGCGTTAGTAATATTGTAGTCTTATTAACCTTCAAAAGGGAAAAATAAAACTTGAAAAGGATCTTACGAAATTAGTAACACAAGAAATATGATTAAGTATGACGGATTTCACAACTGCACGAAAGCCTAGACACTTCTTTCAGAAGACCCTCTGCCACACAAGAGAGTGAAATGTCGGAGACAGTTGAGAAGTCTCTGAGAAGATCCGTACTTTAACGCCTGTTCTTGCTAAACTAGCTCAAGGGTTTCTCGACACTTTCTTTCCTGACGTTTTCCTTCCACGGGCTTAAAGGGAATATTTATTAAAGTAATGACTAACCATATTTGAAAAAATGCGCATTACGTGAGCCTTTCACACAATGAACTCCATGTGTCCTTATTGAAACATGTAATAGAACATCACGTATACTTTTCAGCATTGTAGATAATACATTTAGTCCGGTGGCAAACGGTTCAAGTTTACGTGAACCTTGTATTCTACTGTGCGCAATATTTTTACTGCATTTCTTTCTTATGGGATCATTATAACAAGCAAGGTTTTTCAAGTGTCACACACCGATTTGCTTGAAACTCCTGGAGTGAATAAAGGAATCAAAAGTAGGATATAAGTGTTTTTTATATCGGCCAATGTGGGCGATGAAGGAGCAAACACCCCCAGAAGTGTGAACATGGAGCAATATGACACATTTTAGCAAGGCCATAACTAGCAACACACAATGAGAATTTGCTTGAAACTCCTGCAGTGAATAAAGAAATCAAAAGTAAGACATACGTGTTTTTTTATATTGACCAACGTGAGGGATGAAGGGGTAAACACTCCCCTAAATTACAAACATACGGAACACTACACTACACCTGTAAGATCGTAAGTAGTTACGCCGTTTGAGATGCACATTGGCTAATGTTGGAAAAGAGCTATAAGTTTGGTCAGTTTACGTGAAACAATATTGAGCGTCCGCTTAAATGCTCACAACCAAGTTTTTGAGGCCGTAGATGCAGCGAGGTTATGTTCCTAACTTGCCTGGTGAACCCACCGCTGCAGCTCTATTTCATGCAGCGGTAAATGTGCACCGACGGCAGTTTGAAAGTTCTGAAGCACGGCGAGCAACACCAGACACAAATGTCTTCGCGTGTTTCACCTGAAGAGACTTACTTTCCCCAACGGTACGACTGTTTTTGGAACGTTATTTTGTTGTAGTGTCGCATAACTCACGTTACGACAATCCCGTTTTCCACTCTTCCATAATTTTCACTCTTCTATTCCAAGTTCACAGACTTACCACTCATAACACCGCAGGTCACCGATGCTATCCTTTGCACATATTCTTCGTAAGTTTCATCCACTTCTCCAGGCTCGGTGATGGCATTTGGTTCCATTCCATCCTAATTCAAATGAAAGTGTACAGTAAAGTCTTCGTTGTATATTGACATGACTTTATCTGCAGTATCAATGATCAATTCCCGGAGGTAGTTTGCAAGGTGTATCTCTGTCCTGTTTGGAGGTGGTTTCGGAGTGTCTACAATAACAAATAGACTGCAAGTAGGCGAATGACATTTAATGGGTTTACACCCATTTTGAATAGGGCCCTATAGCTTTGACTTATTACGGCCCATTAAACAATGATAATAACCTTATTATGCATATATATATGCCGTTCAGTGCACGTCATCAATGATATATAGGACGCAAGATATATTATTAACACATTGACAATTGTTCACTGATAACTTATCGGAACACTTATACTTGAATATATTGCTCTGATAGACGCTTTACTCTGGCGGAATTGTCTTTTTATTAATACGAGATAACATTCCACTAGTAAACGCTTATCAAACATAAAACGAGTTAAATTCAGTATCCAATTTGGTTATGATTTTTTCGTAATTATAATTTAATTTGTAGTATCGTGCGATGTAACTATATCCTAAACACTCAAGATATCGCTTTCTAAAATTGGTACAAACGACAATTCAAACTGTAGTAACGAATTCCAATCTTATCTCTCACTTTGGCCAATATTTACAAGGAATCCATCTATTGTTTTTAGTTAAATCACTCCATAGCAACAGGAATTCATAGCACTTCTCACATTGAATGCAGATGATAACACAATATTCGTAATTGATCCGCCATTTGCCAGACTACTATTACAATGTCTTCCACTTATTGCTTCTTCCTCTGCGAATTTTAAAAGTGTCCAGCGAATCGAAAGTTTGCGTTTCTCGTTATGGTCTTTCCTACATGGTGTTATATTGCCCAATGTTCGCATCTTAGGAGGATGTTTATCCCCTTCATCCTCCACGCTGGCCAATATAAAAAACACGTTTATCCTACTTTTGATTCCTTTATTCATTGCAGGAGTTTCAAGCATATCGGAGTGTGACACTTGAAAAACCTTGCTTGTAAGTAGCCTAAGAGTTCGACGGATGCCATCTTGTCAGCCTTGTCGGGTAGTTCAAAATGGCGACTAGAGACTAAGCATAATTTTGGTTTTAAATGCTAGTATCTCCTAAACTACTAGTTCCATGATAAAATATGTCACTTATTGTTACTCGTACTTCAAATTAGTAACGAGAAAATAAGTAAATTTAAAATATTTATTATTTCAAAAAGGATTTCAATCATATCCAAAATCACAAGCCAGTGGCTAGAACCGTCGCAATGCGTGTGGAAATATATTTTAAAGGTCGTTAAGTTTGCTTCATATTACGTATGTTTAATTTTTAAACATTACAGGATAACTAAGTAAAATCTGACATTTTGAAAACGTTTTGTTTCTTAGTGAAAGACTTATCTTTAAAAAAAATTTTGCTATTTGTTTTACATTTCGCTAACACTTAAGAAATATGCAAATGACATGGCTAATTTAGTCACGTGATTAAACTAAAGAAAGTGAAATGAAACTTGTCAATCTATATAGTTGCGTGAATTCAATATGGCTACAAAATGTATTTTCTTATCTTCAGCCTAATGTTACATCTTCCTCTCTTATGCCGTTTTATTTTTTAGGGGGGGGGAGGAGCAGAGAGAACTGTTACAACTTCAAGATTTGACTATACTTATTTAAAGAATATCTCGAAACAAAATTTTTGAAGAAAATGAAATTTTTAATTCCTAGTTTTTTTTTCTCTATATTTGTTGGCCTCAAACCAGAACAACAGGCGACGGTGCGACAATGTCGCAGAAGAAAAATGCGTGCTGCAGAAAGATTGGATAACCTCAAGATGGAAATTACTGCCTCAGGAAGACTTTCCACTTTGTAAATAAAAATTGTGATTAGAGAAAAATTTTGTTCTGCATAAATAAAACACGATTTAGAGCAATTCAACGTTTCATAGTATCAATATACCGATAAACTTGAGAGGAGCGAAAAGGAAGAGAAAGCAATACGTACAGTCGCCAACATGAGCGCTACAGTCGCCAGTCCTACAGTGCATGAAGGAGACAGGATGCTTGCTGAGTTCATTGCGCATTGCTTCCTAGCGCTGCCGTAGTGTTTTTAAAGTGGTTGTGATACACAAGGCAGGGTACCCCCGGTGAAACACACTCATTGTGATAAGATTGCACAAATATAGAAAACGTCGAAAAAGAAGCGACACGTATTTTTTATATCGGCTAACAAGTGCATTGATAAGGTCAAATAGGGGCATAAAAATGAGGTCAAAATGAGTTTATGTGGAATATAGCGAGAACAAGAAGAGATATAGGAAACGGTTAAAATACGAAATACTACTCATAGTCAACTCGAGGAAATGAGTTGGATCACACCCTTGTGAAGAAAGCAGAACATCCTGAAATGGACCAATCACGTATATAACATTGTCGCAATGTGTTACGGAAATGAAGGAAGAGGGTGGTAATGAGCAGCAAGAAAAAGAAACGAAAACAAAAAATACGTGTTTTTGCTTTGGGTGCATATGTTGCCCGTATGCGAAAGAGACGTAAATTCATCTCAATGCACGAAGATGGGAGAACACGTAGGAAGGACGGAAACGTCATTCATATAGGCAACCAGCAAGACAGTACTGCGCGGTAGGTTGCATATATAGCGTAATGGAAACAAAAATGCAAAGCACAGTAGAATGTAACAGCAGATAGTCCACATACGTAAGATAAACTGCAGTAAAATCAGCACCTAGGATGAGAATCAACATTACATCACTACGAAAATACGTGTACAACATAACAGTAATACTAACATTTTTGTTTTTGTGTTATTACTAGGCTCCGGATTCTTAGGTTCGAACCTATTTTATTCCTGTACAGTGAATTCAAAAAATTCGTGTTTTCTTTACATTTCAAGTTGCTATAAGTAGAACTAAATTAGTTTTATAGGACCTAAAATGTCCTAATTGGGGGATTAGGACCTAAAAAATCCTAAATTAGCTTTTAGAACCTATAACGTCCTAAATGATTCTTTCTAGTTATTTTTAACTTGAAAAATACTTTCAAACACGTAGTCAACCAGTTTTCAACAAGGCAATAACACGGTTTCCTTCATGTTTATTTGTAATTTGCGGCTGCGATTGTGAATAAGCGGGTCAGCAAGTTTATTTTTAGCAACAACAGGTGCGCGGTCATTCGATAGAAAGTTTAAGCTGATGACGTTGACCTCTTCTCCCTGTCAGCAATGGACATTGTGTCAGTGTTCTAACCTTGTAAGGAAGGAGAAGGAAGTGTGTTTATTGGGATTGCATTTGGATCATATCAACTTTGTACGAGTTCTCTTAACATTGAAGATTGGAATTGAAAAGGAAAGATCATGCCGAAACAAAAATCATCCAAAAGTGCTCTAATTCGAGAATGGATAATATCGGACAACAACTTCACAACTGATGGCAAAGTTATCTTTTGCCAAGCATGTGACAAGCAGGTGAGTTTAATAACTCTACACTACCACTAACAGAAGCTCTTAAAATTCTTTAAGAAGTGAAAGAGAAAAAAGTACTTGGGGAAGTTGGAACAAAAATTGCGGACAAGTTGGAGGCGATTTTGAAACGCAGTCCTGATTTCACACAGATACAACTAGTGGGCCAATTTCTTCGTGGAGACAATGTCCAAGAAAATTTGCTATGGAATCCCGAGGAATTAGTCAGTATGAAATATGCGCCTCTAACATCATGTGATGTGGAACGCGGTTTTTCTGCATTCAAGAGAATTTTGTCAGACGACAGGAAAGAGTTCACAACAGAAAATCTTGCCAAATATTTTATTGTTCAGTGCCATTACAGAGAGTGAAGTGACCACTTTCTGTGCTATAGAAAACATGAAAAGTACCGGAAAAACAATATTTGAACATTCATATTTCCTCAGTGTATCGTTAGAAAAGTGAAGTGATATTTGTAGTGTTGTATAAAATTTCAAATACAAGAAAACTGACAAAAACTACTACTACTACTACTACTACTACTATAGTACGACAGGCGATACATATGTTAAACTATATTTCAGCTATCAAAAAAGGCCAAGGTAAGAAAAGTTTTATTATTTTTATTACGCAGAAGACTGGTTAGCATAAAGCTTACTAAATTAAGGTTACCATTTAAGTATGAAATAGCTAACAAAGTGTTTAAAGTGTGGTAATATTCCGTTTTCAGTAATATAACGCTAAAAATCCTAAACCGTGTTTTTAAAAACCTATAAAATCCTAAAATACACTTTTTAAAATCCTAATTTGAATTTTTTGGGACCTAAAAATCCGAAGCCTAGTTATTACTGCCTACACACCTACTCGTTTCCAACATCCATCTCATAGTCGTTCCTATTACACGATGTATGCAACCCACCGCGCAGTACTGTCTCGCTGGCTGTCTATACAAACAGCGTTTGCATCCTTCCTCTGTGTTCCCCCATCTTTATGCATTGAGATGAATCTACGTAATCTATCTACGAATGAAAATGAAATGAAATGAAATTTTTAAGTTTTACGTCCCACGATTATGCCGGTTAGGTTAAAGTAGACGGTGATGATGAGAGATGAGTGAAATGGTGGAATGAAGAAAGTGGGAGGAAACGGGAGAAGCCCGAGAAAACCCACGAGCACGGTGTTTGTCCACCACAAAGTCCACACGGCTATCTACGAATGAATCTACGAAAATGAATCTCGTTTTGACCCCATTTTTATGCCCGTGTTTGACCCTTTCAATGTGCTTGTTGGCCGATATAAAAATATCGCATCTTTTTCGATGTTCTCTATGTCTGTGCAATCTTATCACAATCGGTGTGTTACACCAGGGTAACCTGCCTTGTTAGAAAATGGCTGCCTCACGACGATTTGAGAAAGCTAGGTGTCTCTAATTAGCAATACAGGCATTATGACTAATCGCCCTGCAGCAAGTGATTTTTCGTTTGACGAGATTGGCACAACTAATATGTTGGATAGATGGGCAATCTGCTGGTTACAAGGGAAACAGGAAATTTTTGAAAATGGTTTTATGTCAGAAATATAGTAGTCGATACTACAACCAAGTCAAGGCTATTTATGCAGACTAAATCTACAGAGATGTCATTCAAAGTTGTACGAAGGATTCAAGGGAAGTTAGATGATTCATCTCCATGTTTTGAGATTTAAAAAAAACAATAAGTGCCTGTGGTTATTTTTGAGTAAATATGTATGGGGATTTCTTGATTACTTACTTATTAAATTATCATACAGCCCTACAGAGCTCCTGTATATTTGTCAATAAATAGAAAGCATATAGCTATGTTTAAAAAAAAGTATCGATTTTTTTCTTTTATGCGCTTGAAAATTTCATGTTGTGATTTTCCTACACTATTATTAAAATGGTTGCAGAAAGTGTTTGGATTTTTCCTTAAGTCGTCGCAGAAAATTGAAAAATGTTCTGCTTTAGGGGTTTTGCCTGATTTTCTCATTACCAAACATTGGCGGATCTAGAAGGTAAAAAAAACTGGGGGAGTAACCAGATCACAGACTATGATAGGTATATCATGATTTTAATATACAAATAATGCCTTAAGTTATGTTTGTCACTGAAAAAATGTTGGGCTGAGGCTCCATGGCCCTGGGTTAGATCCGGCAGTGACTAACAACCGATGGTAGCCAAGTACTATTACCATCGCACGCTGGATCTAATTACACGGCCTCATTTGAAATTAGCTGAATTCAGCCGAATGCAGAGCCATCTTTGAATAGTCGAAATAACATTTAAGAAAAAAGATTGGTGTTGTTTACCGCTGATTTATTTTGGAATGAAATGTCGGAACTCCTAACTGAAGAAACCTTTATAAAACTTGATTTCTGTCACCATGTATCACAAATTGATTCATTTTCCCATAGAATCAAAATCTGCAATAAAAAATGAGGGCCTCATTCAAGATTTTAATGTTACCCCCACCTAATTTTATCAGAAGTGAATTACCCCATCCAGAATATTTTTATATAACATATTTTTATTTTGAAACTTATTTCTCCAGATATTTTGCAATCGCAAGTATAAAAAATTACCTTGTAACTTATATACATCCTTATAACTCAAATATTAACATTCTTTTCTGAAATCTAAAAGAGTCCTGTTTTTCAGAAGTTTATCATACAGTCACTGCCAGTCCTGGACAATTTGCCGCCCCATGCAATGTTATCATTTGCTGCGCCCTTTCTCCAGAAAGAACAAATGGTAAAAGCCACGATTTTATGGGGAGGGCAAGTGCACTTGCACTCAGAAAGGCCTAAACACTACAAATACAATCTCGTTATGTCAGTTTTTATTTAAAAATCCATTATATTAGTGAAAGATAAAGCAAACAGACCTGCAGAGGAAAGATAGTAGTCCTTTCTATAGAATTCAATATCGAGCTTCGATCTCAATTCATCAGTTTGCAATTCCAGTAGCTCTTTTAACTTTATTTCTTGATTTTCCTTCTACATCTTTTAAAAAGTTTGAGCAAAGTAGTTCAAGTGGTAGATATTTGGCTTCGCAATCGGGAGGTCACAGATTCGATTCCCGCTGCCGATCATTCTGACTGGGGTTTTCCCGGGTTTTTCTCAGCCCTACCAGGCAAATGCCGAGATCGTACCTACAAAACATGCCTGAGTCGATACCTTCCCAAATCCTTGCTATTATTATTGTTGTTGTCAGATATCCAGTATAAAATGGCCTCAGAGCTGTATCTGGTGATTGTTAAATAAATAAATAAAAAACTTGTTTTCATCTTCAATGACAAGTAACTGTTTTGTAACAAAGACAAGACTAGTTTTCATATCAAAATTGTGATAACTAACTAAATGGAACAGGTGTTCGCTACTGTTCAAGAATTCAGTTCTTGTATTTGACAATAATCAAGTAATTCATGCTGGGATCTGTTTCACCATTTGTTTTAGAACTGTCCATGTGACCTTATGCTAATACGACCTAAACATGATTTATGAATGTAGTATTCAAATAGGTCAGCTTAATAAATTTAACTACCACCATCATGAAGTCTGTTTCCAACAAGAAATAATTATTTTAAATAATATAGTTATGACGGATTTTGACCGCCCCTCGAAACTTTCTTCCTCGTGCAAATGCACGTGTTGCACATATGGTAGTGAGGCCCTGCATATAGTACCCTGCTGGTTACTGGTTCATAATAACTGAATGGTAAGGTGTATAGGCAAAAATGGGTAAGTATGTTGAAGTTATTAGTATTAAAATATTTTATCGATTGAATATATAGGAATAAATGCATAGAAATATTAATGTCTTGGGGAAAAAAAGCTATACATTCATTTTTGTATTTTCAACAGGTCGGCAATGTAAAGTTTATAGATTTGAGCCGAGAATTCGCTTTAAGTCATCTTGAGTGCTTCATTTAGGACAAAAGAGAGAGAAACGATCTAAAAATATTTGTCAGATTATGACGTATGAGTATCAGAAGAGCAGACAAATTTCTAATTTCAACCTTGAATTAGTGATATTTATTTGTAAACGAAGACTGGAAAAGGAAGTGTCTGTCAACACTGCATCTTGGATTGCATGTAACATAACTTGAGGTATTGTGCTGAAACTTGTCGTCACATTGCTCCTTGACGAAGCAGCGAAGAAAAAGTGGAGTGGGGGCAACTTTCAGCATAAACATCTCTGCCTACGTTCATATTCACGAATCCTCTGAAACTGTATTGAGTGAAGCAAAGCAGACTTCAAGCTGTGGAAATAAATTCTATAATATTCTTTAGCGATTAACGAAAAAAAGATTAAAAATTGGGAGAAAGAGTTTCGATTAATCTCGTTAGTTTGAATAAAATGATACGGGTTGATGTGAACCCTCATGCGTAGTTTTTGAGAAAATCAATTTTTTGCTGGACCTAAAATTCGTTGCTGCACGATAACTACTCCACATATTAAGATAAGACAAATATTGTAATGTATCTTCGTTAATATTTTCATTATGAGAGTACTGATACCAGTGGTGGCTCTAGCCTAAGGCATAGTACCCCCCAGTTTTTGTTATTTGATTTGATTTGATTTTCAGTATAGCGTTCCTTTCAGCAGCGAGACTATATGAGACGTGGACCTATAGCTTAATATGGAATCCGAACCACATGACCTTCCGAGGATCGAACCCGGGTCTTCCACGCTAAAGGCACGTACGCTAACCATTTAACTCCTTCAGTGTGGGTGGCGAGTTAACTCGTGTCTTCAAAACGCACCTGCTGTGCGGATGGCGTATATATACGCTTTCATTTTGCTTTGGCTATTTTGTATTGCGTATGGCGAATATACTTGCCCATAGTATGAGTAATGTTATTCCCGACAATATTTAGCGTGTTTGCGCTCAGCTGGTTTCAATTGTTGCTTAATTAAAAGAAGAGGAGGAAAAAGAAAGAAATTAAAATATAGTTTGGGCTTCGTCAAATACAGTTTTCATTCTTTGTTTTGTTTGAGAACAGACAGCACAGTAATGGCTTCAATACGATATTACAACGATGCTGACATCGAGGAAGAGTTATTAATTAGTGATTCTGATGTAAGTGATTTTGAAACAGATTTTGAATCAACATCCAAAGTTCTTAAAAAAGAAAACACTTTTTACAGCGGTTCGCATCTGAAAATTACACACTGAAGGGGTTAACCACAAGGAAGCTTCCCACTATTTTGAGTAACAAAAATTATTGAAGGAAATATTTATGTTTTTTGAAGGTTTAGGGCCCTATACTAAGCGTTGCTTTTTATCCTTTATTGGGCACTTTTAGGATAATATTAATAGTGGAGAGTTGCACATATATTCATATTCAACATTTATTTTCTCCGATAATTTCTAACTTGAATATTAATGTCAATTTTTTTGTCATATAAAGCACAATGGTTTGTGACTACCTGTAAATCTCTACTATTTATTAATTGCTAATAAGTACTTCATGTCTAACTGTAACTGGTGAAAGGAATGATTCATTTTTTATTCCTAGTTCCTGATAACGAAGTGCGCAAACGGATTTCAAAGTAAAATGACTTGTGAAAACTCATTTGCCTATCATAGTCTGGATTTTGGTTGGCCCGTCCCCCGGTTTTACCTTCTAGATCTATCACTGGCTAAGACGACCGTACACAGTTCATGAAATATCCACCAAAATTAGGAATCGCTCTAAAAGATTATCCTTATCTATAATATTGAGCTAAAGTCAGGCACAGACTGTATGAGACGGTATCGTAGTATGACAACTTAGAAAGTACTGTATGAGAACTTAGAAGGTAAATTATCATATACAGTTTTCTAGAAAATATGGAAAGTCAAAATTTATAGCTTTAAATCCTGTCATTAGTTGCCAATACAATGTCCTTGTTATTTGATACGAGGATTGATCAGAAAGTAAGGTTACACTTCCTTCCATACAACCAATACACCCAACAGATAGTACATGATACGAGGATTGATCAGAAAGTAAGGTTACACTTCCTTCCATACAACCAATACACCCAACAGATAGTACATGATACGAGGATTGATCAGAAAGTAAGGTTACACTTCCTTCCATACAACCAATACACCCAATAGATAGTACATGATACGAGGATTGATCAGAAAGTAAGGTTACACTTCCTTCCATACAACCAATACACCCAACAGATAGTACATGATACGAGGATTGATCAGAAAGTAAGGTTACACTTCCTTCCATACAACCAATACATCCAATAGATAGTACATGATACGAGGATTGATCAGAAAGTAAGGTTACACTTCCTTCCATACAACCAATACACCCAACAGATAGTACATGATACGAGGATTGATCAGAAAGTAAGGTTACACTGCCTTCCATACAACCAATACAGACAATATAGTACATGAAACGAGGATTGATCAGAAAGTAAGGTTACACTTCCTTCCATACAACCAATACACCCAACAGATAGTACATGATACGAGGATTGATCAGAAAGTAAGGTTACACTGCCTTCCATAGGACCAATACAGCCAACAGATAGTACATGATACGAGGATGGATCAGAAAGTTAGGTTACACTTCCTTCCATACAACCAATACACCCAACAGAAAGTACATGATACGAGGATTGATCAGAAAGTAAGGTTACACTGCGTTCCATACAACCAATACACCCAACAGATAGTACATGATACGAGGATTGATAAGAAAGTAAGGTTACACTTCCTTCCATACAACCTACACCCAACAGATAGTACATGATACGAGGATTGATCAGAAAGTAAGGTTACACTTCCTTCCATACAACCAATACACCCAACAGATAGTACATGATACGAGGATTGATCAGAAAGTAAGGTTACACTTCCTTCCATACAACCAATACACCCAACAGATAGTACATGATACGAGGATTGATCAGAAAGTAAGGTTACACTTCCTTCCATACAACCAATACACCCAACAGATAGTACATGATACGAGGATTGATCAGAAAGTAAGGTTACACTGCCTTCCATACAACCAATACACCCAATAGATAGTACATGATACGAGGATTGATCAGAAAGTAAGGTTACACTTCCTTCCATACAACCAATACACCCAACAGATAGTACATGATACGAGGATGGATCAGAAAGTTAGGTTACACTGCCTTCCATACAACCAATACAGCCAACAGATAGTACATGATACGAGGATTGATAAGAAAGTAAGGTTACACTGCCTTCCATAGGACCAATACAGCCAACAGATAGTACATGATACGAGGATGGATCAGAAAGTTAGGTTACACTGCCTTCCATACAACCAATACAGCCAACAGATAGTACATGATACGAGGATTGATAAGAAAGTAAGGTTACACTGCCTTCCATAGGACCAATACAGCCAACAGATAGTACATGATACGAGGATGGATCAGAAAGTTAGGTTACACTTCCTTCCATACAACCAATACAGCCAACAGATAGTACATGATACGAGGATTGATTAGAAAGTAAGGTTACACTGCCTTCCATAGGACCAATACAGCCAACAGATAGTACATGATACGAGGATGGATCAGAAAGTTAGGTTACACTGCCTTCCGTACAACCAATAGAGCTAACAGATAGTACATGATACGAGGATTGATTAGAAAGTAAGGTTACACTGCCTTCCATACAACCAATACAGCCAACAGATAGTACATGATACGAGGATTGATTAGAAAGTAAGGTTACACTGCCTTCCATACAACGAATACAGCCAACAGATAGTACATGATACGAGGATTGATTAGAAAGTAAGGTTACACTGCCTTCCATACAACCAATGCAGCCAACAGATAGTACATGATACGAGGATTGATTAGAAAGTAAGGTTACACTGCCTTCCATAGGACCAATACAGCCAACAGATAGTACATGATACGAGGATGGATCAGAAAGTTAGGTTACACTGCCTTCCATACAACGAATACAGCCAACAGATAGTACATGATACGAGGATTGATTAGAAAGTAAGGTTACACTGCCTTCCATACAACCAATGCAGCCAACAGATAGTACATATTTAGGTTATTTTTCGACATAATCTCCATATCAGTGAAGACACTTCTCGTATCGTAGGAAAAGTTTGAAGATACCCTCCTAGTATTTCATCTCTTCATCTGAAGCAAAGTGACGGCCTTCTAGGTGCTTCTTCAAGTGTGGGAACAGGGGAAAGTCTCTAGAAGCGAGATCCGGGATGTAGAGAAGGTGGTCGATAATGTCCCAGCGAAACTGCTTCAACAGCGTGGTGGTCTTCTGGGCTGTATGAGGGCGCGCGTTGTCGTGAATGAAGATAATATTACACTTTTTCCATAAACTTCTCCCAGCTGCCAGTGAATTTCAGCCGCGGTTACATGTTTTGCCTACAGACATCGAATAACTGAGTCGATTTCTTCGTGAGACCAGTTTTCCAAACAAATCTCCATTTGTGTTTACTAACGCCGTAGGTAGCGGGTGGTTGAAACACTGCACAGTTGCTAACTCCATGTATTAAAATTCACACACACTCCTCACTTCTCTGTAACCGAGGAAACTCCAGAAATATTGGCCTATCAAACATAGAAAGGCAAGGCAATGAAGTAGTCAATGCACAAACTTTATTCTCCTCCCTCCGCGGGCAGACACATGGCAGTTACGTGCAATCACGTAGAAATTCACTTTTGCCATATCAATAATAAGGAGCTAAGATTCATATGTTAAATAACTTAACATTTTACATTGTTACAAGCATTTAGTGCAGGTGTAAAGGGAATTTCTGGCCACTCTGTATATTACTGTGCTTTCCCACCAGAAATTGAACCCGAGACTACGTGTATCAAAGGAACACGTATTAGTCACTAGACTAGCGGTGAGCGGGAATCTCATTAGAAGAAAAATGTATTCGACGAACAATTTAAGTTTTATTATTGGGTTATAAATAGGGATTATAATTAAATTCTGTTACTTGGATTTATTGATAAATCCTGTAATTAAAACCAGACTTATTATTAAAGAATATGAAGGAAATTAGTAAAATTAAGGTACACTTTCGCATCTCAGCTCTCTTGTATATCAAATACATAATTTTAATTACAGAAACCCCTAAAAGAGTGGGAAGTCAGGAAAATTCAAAATAAAATGGAATGAAATTTAAAATGAAATGAAATATTTCAGTTTAACATCCAACGATTATGCCCTTTAGGCTAAAGTAGACGATAATTAAAGCAAGTGAATTTTGATGGAAGAATTTGTGGTTCGAGAAAGAGAGGGAACAGGAATACCTCGTGAAAACTCACAGATATACCACAAACTTACTTGGCCTAGGATCGAACCACGGACTTCACGCACTAGAGGTAAACACTCTATCACTAAACCACTGTGTCTTCTTGTAAGAGCTGACAATCAGTCAAGAGGAAGCCCCTCTAATTTAAAAAAAATCTTGGAAAGGAGTGAATATATGTATAACGTACTAATGTCTACTGGTGTTTTCCTCAACTACAATAAGCATACCATTCTATGAAAATTGGCAACAACATACAAATCAACTAAGAAAATGGAAACTTAGATGACAAAAATTCCTTTCTCAACGTAAATTCCGTTTTAACTAGTTTTTGGCGGAACAGGATTCGGCTGAACAGGAATTCCTGTTTCGCAAAACATGGCCGACAGCACAAGTATGCGATAATTTCTTAGCTTGATGCATTAGGCAAAATATGATTCGGCGAATTTGTCAGAAACTTAGGATTTTATCATATTTTCAGTAAAGGGGGAAGGGGATAACATGTAAAAGTATCCGAAAATGACTGATATTAGTGCCCAATCCATAGTTTTTTGGGGATTGCTAAGATGAATAGCGACACTTCCGATACCGTTTTAGTTCAAATTCATCTTACATCGACATAGGGCTGAGGGTTGGAATAAGAAGGGATAGCATCTAAAAGTTATAAAAATGACCTATGTTATAGTCCAATCCATAGTTTTCGGGGTCCCTGAGATGAATAATTACGTTTCTGATACGTTTAAGTCCAAGATAACACGCATCAGCATGTGGGTGAAAAGAGGTGAAAAATAGCATGTCCAACACCAGTGTTATCTGTTATTTTCCATAGCCCTATTTTTCCCGTGCGAAGAAGGGACAATTCAGATAATCAGTAAAATAAACTAACGTTAAACTTCCCTCCTGAAATGCTAAGTTTTTAAATAAAATCTGTCTTCGAATGCTCCTATCTCCTGTACTTACACTTACTTAGACTGGTCAATATCATTCAACAGAAATAATTACCTGCCATACGCAATATCTTGTAACATTTTGTTACTTAAATAGTACCTACTGCCGCTAAAAGAAAGTAAGAAGTAATTTTTATGCACTTAAGAAATGTCAACATTGTTGTAAACAATATCTAAATTGAAGATATGGTGAATTGTCTTGTACTTCAATTGTTCTTTGTGTAACACCTATTACCATAGTTTCAATATGTTATACATTTAAAAATTTTCCATTTTCTATGAACTTGGTAAGTATTTTGATATTTAAGGTACATACTAAATATATTCGAAGTTTCAGAGAACATAGTCTTAATTTTGCATAAATACTTTTCCAAATCCTTAATTTTGATTCGATTTCATTTCGTCTAATCTTCGTCTCACCTGACAGTTTATCAGCCACTGATTTCTTCAAGATAAGAATTTCCGCCATTTTAGGACACGAGATGATTCATCGACCCGCTTGTCGTTGCACGAAATCAACCGCAGCGATTGGGCTTCTAATAGTGTAATATGGTAAGATATTATACACATAAAAAGATCTTTATTAATGTGTCCCTGCAACTGAAATTAATCTTAAGCTGGGATTTGAACTGTATTTCCTTCTGACCACGTCAAAACGTCGCGTTGTGTCTGCTGATTGTCAGTATAACACCTTTACTTATCTAGCACGGAGGCCAGCATCTCAAATGGTTACATTCTTGATTTCGGTATTTATTTATGGTTTGTATGCAATATTTCATCCTCGGCAACGAAAGAACAACGAATGTTTGTGAATTTGCTTTGGTTTCACAATTTTGTAATGCTGATTATGAATAATCTGATGCAGAAATTCCATAGTCACCATTTTATGCGATATAGGAATTTCCACCTCGACTAAAATGACGGAAATTTTGGAGAAATTAGTGGCCGATAAGCCGTTAGATAAGATGCGAAAACACCTTATTAAAAATATTTATATAGTTTCCACGCTACGCACCAATTGCACATTTGTTTCTAATACAAAGCGTGATCAAAAACAACAGTAAATATAGTTGCACAGTGCCATCTATGTTGTGCCCATTTCAACTAGTAAGTCCGGTAACCTAAACCTTTGGTACAGTCAGTGTCGAGTTTGAACGAGTTGTGACATGTTAGTTGGCTTCCAGAGGCAGAAGAGTGAGGACGTGTTAAGAGCGTCTGTCGCGCGCCAACAATAAGTTTTTTTTTTTTTCAAAGTTGCAAAAAAGTGCCGAAGAAGCTCACGAAATGTCAAAATCAGTGTATGGCAATGAAGCCTGGGGACATTGGAGACTACAACTGGTACACACGGAAAAGAAAGTATTTGACAGTTGACAAATTTTCTTTTGGCAATAACTCTGGAACAAATGATTTGATATGGATCTTTTTGTTGTTATCCTTAGAATAGTTATAATTTGATAACTTGCCAAAATCGGTACTCTAAAATGTTAATTTATTGTTGAGTTATTAGGAAAATAAATTATGCCAACTGAAAAATACTTTCTTTCGTGACTGTACGAGTTATTCAAAAGCGGCAGGGAGTTGGTTGAAAACAAGCAACGATCCAGACGTTCTTCGACGTTAAAAACAGATGAAAAGGTGCAAAAAGTGGCACAAATAATTTGTTCAAACAGATGCATGACTATGCCAGAGCTTTCCGAAGAACTAAACATCTCGTATGTGTCCGTGAAAAGCATTTTAACCGCCGATTAAATGGACAAATGGCTTCCTTCTTCACAAAAACGCTCCGTGCCACACCTTGCTTTTGATCCGCGAGATTTTCGCCAAAAAGATATTTCTGCCTGTCCATATTTCCTGTGCTCTCCAGATATAATACCATGCGAGTTCTGGCTCTTCTCAAAAATTAAAACTTTGCTTACAGGAAAACGTTTTGACACCATTCGTGACCTTGAGAGGGACACGAGAGAGCAGCTGAACGCCTTTCCAAAAGAAATTTCCAGAAATTTTTCCAGTCATGGATTCAACTTGGGATAAGTGCATACGCTGTCGTAGTCGTTGAGATCAATGATGACACTTCCAATAGCGATGACTTTCAAATTCAGCTACCATTGTATGCAGCCCGGGGTCACCTGCAGCTGGTTACCGAGACATGTAAAAATAATCTAAAATGGTCGATATGAGGTTAGTGTCAAATCCATAATTTCCGCAGTCGCTGAGATCAATGGTGAAACTTCGATCGCATTAACTTCCAAATTCACCCCATTCGGTTGCGGCCGCGGGTCACCAGGTGGATACCGAGACATGTAAAAAATAATTCAAAAATGGCCTATATTAGTTTTAAATCGATAGTTTTCGCTGAGATCAAGGGTGACACTTCCAATAGCGGTGACTTTCAAATTCAGTTACCATTGTTTGTGGGCCGGGGGTCAGATGTGGGGGTTATCGAGGCATGTAAAAATAATCCAAAATAACCGATATTAGTGTCAAATCCATAGTCTTTGTAGTCACTGAGATGAATTGTGGTATTCCTACAGGCGTTGATTTCCAAATGCGAACAATAAAACCCCAATGCGAAAATCGGTAGTTTTAGCTAGTCCAGAATAAAACAGTTAAGTCACTAAGAAGATAAAGGGTTTTGTTAATATATCTTTAATAATTATATGCAACCATGTTCAAAAATATGATTATTTTTACTAAAGTAATCATTAATACTGACCTACTGAAATGTACGCATGGGCCAATAGCTTCAATATACTGGAACAAATTCAAGTTAGTATAGTTTAATCAGAGTTGCCAACCGCAGAGAACAAAATTGTCGACTTTAGTCTTTAAAGTTATCATATATTTCAAAAAGAATATCGTATATTCGTTATGCACGCCACAATAATTGTAGAATCGACTATAATACTACTAATAATAGTAATAATATATAATAAACTTATCTAGTAATCTTCAGTTTCAAGTTCCAAATCTCCAATTCATATGCTATAGCTCCGTGAAATGTTCCTTAAGCCTAGCAAGTCCTAAGTCCTGGCTTGGTGACACTGTGCATTGTCGTGTTGGAAAATCCCATATTCGTGTGAGTAGAAAAGTATTGCATTATAGGGTGTATTTGGTGATTCTCTAATACCTGCAGATACACAATGGATTTCTCGCTGTAATCTATACACACCAACGGTCCCATTCATGGCAACAGAATCATCCCATAAATTATACAGCAGCCTCTACCTGCTTGTATATACAATATGCACCATGCACGAGGGATCCTTAGATTTTATAGTGTATCTATCTACAAGCATTGCTTGTTACTGCACCATTGTTTTCATCTTATTTACTACTCTGTACATGACAATTTTATTTTAATTTTGCGTTAAACATGAAGGGTTTTTGATTATATAATTAATGAATGTTTTGTCTCCTTTTTCCAGGTCCAAAACCACTTGTAATATAATAAAATGACATGGTTCAAAAACCCTCCATCTCTTCAACGAACCCTTTATTCCGTAATATTAAAATCATTAGTCAGGAGGTGCCCCGAGACACCACAACAAATTTCCAATTTCTACAAAAGAAGACAATGCATACGAAATTACTACTCTTTGTTGCCTAGAACAGTATTTTTTGAACTTGTGGACCTGGTATTTGGGAGCGAGTCCTTTGTCACCATTGATTCAGCAACAGATCGAGACCATTATCCAGAGGAGTTGTATTTACTAGAAATATTTCTTCAAAACCATGTTCGCAACATTAGTATTTATTTACAGAAATACATGTTACCTTCATATTTTACCCGAATTCTGAAGCTATTAAGCGAAGATGGTAGCAGTTTAGTAAAGCTAAGTTTGGATGTTGATTTTCCGTCACCGTATCGTCTAAACGAGAAGGACTGTGAGTATTTGCTAAACTTTCTGTCGTCTGCTAAGAATTTGGTTGATTTGACATTAGATGGAATTGCTAAAGATGAGGTGTTAGCTGTTATTGGGAAAGAATGTCATAATCTTAGGGAATTAGATGTATCACACTCGCCAATTACGGAAATTGGACTTAATCTCTTAACGCAAAATATATTTCAACAGGAAAATGGTGATGATAATAGTAGTAACTGTGAATGGGAAAGCACTTTCTGGAATCTTCCCAATGTTTTCCCTCCTATAAGCTATCTGATTCCTCTGCGAAATCTTAACCAGCTTGACGGAAAGTGTTACACAAGAACGAAAACTGCCCTGTGTTCTACTTTGCGTAAATTGTGTCTAAATGTAAAGCACATTTCGTGGAGAAGTCTCTTAGTAGTATTGGAATTAGTGCCGAATTTAGAAATTTTAGAACAACGTTTGGACGAACTAATGATTCATTTAATGGAAGCAGAATGGGATCAGCAACCAAATAATGAAAATAAAGTATTAAAACTGAAACACTTGAGACTAATTAATCTGAAGTCTGGAATAATTAATTTAGCCAAGAGACTTTGTCCAGAAATACAAGAGTTAGAACTTCTTGTTATGGGAGAGATTTCGGCGATTAATGTTTTACCCCCTCTCCAGTCTCTAATTGCTGAATTTGCAGTATTTAATGATGATTTTGACGGCATGCTTCAGTATTTCGCTGATAAAGGAGAAAGTCTCAAGGAATTACGTCTAGTTTGTCACCCCTATCATTCTATGTTGGACGGTGAATTGACGAACATTTCCCCCATCTTGAACAATTGTCCAAATTTAACTTATTTTTCTGTTCATAATGAGTTTCAAGCTTTGGAAATAAGTTATACACCTTTACAAAGTAAGTTTCTCAAAGTTGTCCGTTTAGAGACAACTGTTGCTGAGGATGGTCTCATTAACATGTTGCACAGAGCTCCAAATATAGAGAAGATATTTCTATTGGCTCTTCTGGATAAATCTGAAGATTTTATTCGTAAAATTTGTAACGTATCTCCACGACCAAACTTGAAAATGCTTTGGGTAAAATTGGGACGATTTTTGGAAACTGAAGAAGAACTAACTCTTTTCCTGTCATTGTTTGACCAAATCAAGATTTTGGGACACCTTCCAGAACCACTAAAAAAATTTGGTTTAGAAAGTTACTATTACGTAGTAAAGACCCGAAATTTTTATCCTCTTGAGGAATAATATTGTAATTTGATTATCCTAAACTAAGACATGTTAATGATAAATACATTGGTATTTTATATTTTAATTTGAAAATTCATTTTCCCCATGTGCTACAAGGCTACTGCGCTCAAATACTTATGTATTTTCTGAAAGAAAAGAATAAAAGTTAATAATTTTCTCCCGGCATTATCGCTTTTTTTTTTTTTTTTTTTTTTTTTTACATTTGTTCACAAGTGCTCCTGCTTTTGATATGTGTTTTTGTAGTCAAGTTACACAAATACTTCCTAAATGCACTGAAAAGCCAAAACATTATTATCACCCTGTACTTCAGGAACGAAGTCGTTGAACTGGCGTAAGAGACACGGAGCACAGCAGAGCCTCTCGTAGGACGGTGATAGGAATTTCGCTTGATCAGTTAGTGTGATTTTTGGGCGTCGAATGGGGAACGCCGGCGATATATTAGAGTTTGGTACTGGCCAGATTATGATAGACATACGGCTGGCATTGGTTGGGTTTTCGAAAGTTGCTGTGGTTAATGCTTCCATAGATGTAAAAAGAACGGTGAAACCAGAACCAAATCACAAAACGTATGACAGACTTATGCCAGACGTCGTAGGCTGTCAAGCTGGGTACAATTATAAAGGTCGCAAACTGTGGCGCAATTAACAGCAGGAGACTTTAACAGATTTTAACAGTAGATAAAACACGAGTCTGTCTGAACACATAGTTCACTGTACACTGTTACATATAGGCCTCCGCAGCCGACGTCCCACAAGTATAGAAATGTTAACTTCATGGCATCATTAACGACTGAAATGGGCACGCGCTCATCATTACTGGATAGTAGAGCAATGGTACAATGTTGCACGGTCCAATGAGTCAAGATATTGTCATCATCACATCAATGGGAGGGGCAGAATCTGTCGTATTCCAGGATAACAGCTTCTGGAGACGTGCCCAGTAAGATGATGACAGGCCGGTAGTGGCTCCGTTATGATTTCGGGAACCATCATATGGTCATTTATAGACACGGTAGTGCATATGGAGAGAACCGTCATGGCTTCTAGATATCGGTAAGTCATTGCTGTTCATTTACACCCGTTCATGTCAGCCATATTTCGAGCTGTGATTTGGCATGTTTCAACAAGATAATGTTCCTTGGCACAAGGCCAACGTCGTGCTGCAGTGGTGAATTTCTATTCCTGCAATGGCCCTCAAACTCACCCTATCTTAACCCAATTGAACACAATTCAGCATCAAATCCGAACTCGTCATCCCGTTCCTCGAATTTTACACAATGAAATGACTTTTGTGTGCAAAAATGTAGTGCGCATACCTCCAGATATCTATGAAGGTTTCATTGCTCCTGTGCAAAAACAGCATTGACGGTGTCTTGCAAGCCAGAGGTGAGCATACCAATATAATTAAATACGTGATCATAATGTTCTGGCTGGTTCGTGTATGCTACCTGACCAGAGATACACAAACTTCAAAGAGAGGTTAGAGAGTGCGAATTTCGCTCAACCGAACTCAAATTGAATGATTAGCATGAACTCCGTCGAGAGTGAGCTCCATTGGGTTTAGTGAGTCCCATTGATCTTACTGAGTCCGTTCTCAAGAGAGCGAGAGCCTAATTGAGAATAGAGTACACGAATCCCATTAAGGTTAACAATTCTTGAATAAAACAGCCATAAGAGACTGACATACTAAAAAATAATACAAGATTTACCATTTTTCTTTTGCTTGTTTCTCATAAGGGAAAGGAGATAATGAAATGCAACTTACCACAATCATAGATAATGTTATTCTACAACAGAAAATACGAGCCTGAAGAATTTTCTGTGTTTCTATCCATAGAAATTACAGTGTTGTCAGAATAACATTTGCCCCCAACCCTAAGTTAAGACAGCAAATAGAGCAACGAACTTAACTGCTTTTGATTACGTATCATGTTGTTTTGGTATCCGGTGAACTATTTTTTAAATAACATTATTACTGAATTTTAATAACAGTATGTAAAAACTATTTTGTTTATTACGAACTAAATACAACTAATATTTAAAAAGTAGTTCACAGAATACCAAGACAACATGATAATAATCAAATGCAGTTGAGTTCGTTTATCTAGTCGCTGCCTTAACTTAGATTTTGGGAGAAATGTAATTCTGGCAACACTGTAATTTCTACGAATGACAACATTGAAAATTCTTGAGGTTCATATTTTCTGTTGTAGAATAACATTATCTATGATTGTAGTAAGTTGCACTTCATTATTTTCTTTCACTTATGAGAAGCAAGCAAAAGAAAAATTGTAAATTTTGTGTTATTTTTAGTATGTCATTCTCGAGAGCGTTCACCTCTGGTGCTTGGGGTTCCGGGTTCGATCCCAGCCCCTGGCAAGTGAACTTTGTGGTGGACAAACACCGTGTGCGTGGGTTTTCTCGGGGTTCTCCCGTTTCCTCCCACTTTCTTCATTCCACCATTTCATTCATTACTCATCAATACCGTCTCCTTTAGCCTAACCGGCATAACCGTGGGACGTAAAACTCAAAGATTTTCATTATGGCTGTCTTTGCTAAAGATTGATCTTTGCTAAATAGAGCATTTTTGAATCAGTAGTTAACTTTGATACAACAAAAATATATTGTAGATAAGCACCCAAAAAATCGTCAAGGAGTATATGGAAGAAGATTTTATAGGATGGCTTCAAGGCGGTTCCATAACGGACAAAAAATTTATTCCAGCTGTGACAGGCTTTACTGAGCTAAATCACACCGAAACTACAATATTCTTCAATGTAAACAGACGTAATACATAATTATATAATTGATAGACCAAAATAGAAAATAATTGCAGCAATTTATTGCAAACATGTATTTCAGGTAACCCTTTGTTTATATTTTATTTCACAATTTAATGAAAGAAGTATAAATTGTGCAGAGAAAGAAAAATATCACAATATGTAATTCCAACTTCAGCAGAAGCTTTGGATAAAGAACATTGTAATGTATGTAAAATATTCTACTGAAGTGAAAATTTGTAATGTTATTTTTTGTATATGGACCTGGAAAAATCCATGTTGTACAAGGAAAACAAACAGTGAAAGAAAAATGAAATCAGACTGTGTGATTCCATAAATGAATAAATAATTTTCAACTGGTAATGTAATATTTATGCAAGATGGCGTGCTTTGTCATCAATCAAGAACAGTGAGTGAGGAACTTGTTTCGAGGGACATTTCTATGTTCAACAACAGGGCAGTAGCTTACACATAAAAACTAACAGACGGAAATAGTCAAGAAAACGAACCCTATCCAGTCATGGAGACATCAAAAGAACAGGTAAATGACCTAGGACACAAAAGCCGATTTAACAAAGCACATTTTTCCCATTTCGAGAGAGGGAGTTGAATTTGAAATGTACACAAAATAGTAATCGAAATTGTCAAAAAAGATTTGAAACCTTAATTGCAGATAAAGGTTATACAAAGTAGTGTTGTATTATTTCTAAAAGTATGTTTCAATTGTCCATTCTACTAATAATTTTGTCCTATATATTGTGAGTACTTCGATGACAATAAACCCCATTCTGTTTCGAGAAACTTTTGGGAAGTAATTAGAACAATACTGTAACAATCAACACAGTAACGTTAATGTTCAGGCTGTATGAAAGTGAGAGCCCTGTGTTCATTTCTTTTATAATGAAACAATGGAACTACTATAGGAATCTATGTATTTATTACCCTGGTTGCATATGCAATCAACTAATGGAAGCCAGTTTGGAGCACGTAATCGCGTTACCATACCAAACCTTTGTCCAGTTGCCATGGACGCATCGTTAATCCCTTTATTACTAGACAATGAGGAGCTCCCAGCATTACTTTTGGAGAATGCGCTTAATTCTCATCAATCCGCCATCTATTGAATATGTTTTATTCCAATTACGTTTTCAAAAATTCTTTTATTAAATGAATATTTTAAAAACAATGCTTCAATGCAAGGGACTCACGATTCAGCTTTTCTGCTCTCATTTTTCCCAGGATACTTTGCGGTCGGTGACGTCACGTGGAAGTATCGCCAAGGATATCATAAAATAAAGGATCTGTTCATACAACAAAATCATGTTCATATGTCACAGCCATACGTATCCTATCATTTGTGATTTTCTTACCTGTGAAAGATTATTTCGGGTAATTTCTCTTCACTCCTACTTCTACACCCGTACGTGCAGCATGTAACCATTGTATAATACAATCTGAAGCAATGACTTAAGGTGGATCACCACCCGGAAGTCAGTACATATTTTAGCTTATTTCCTTAACTACTGCGCAATAAAACGTTACATATTATAAATATTGTACTATAAGATAAAGTTATGTTTCAGCTACAACACAAGGCACTGATTCATATGGTTGTGTCTTCTGATATAGAAAAAAAGTAACAAATAAAATAAAATATTTGATTAATTTTACAATGAGCACACAAGATGGCACTTGCTGTTAGATTTTACTAGAAATGCTCAATTTTTTGAAGAGTTTATTTGAATGTGTAAAGTATTTTAAAGTAACGATCTTATTATAAAATAGATATATTGTTTGACCGTTTTTCGTATTATGTTTCACATTTTATTTAAATATTAATTTACATTTAAGGAAATATATTTTCAGAAGAAACTTGAGCAGAACACCATAATGTGTGGTTGCCAAATTTGTACGTTTAGTTCCTGGATTCTAGTGTTGCAGTTCGAGAAGCGGAACTTAGCTGTGAATTGCAATAAGGGTTGAAAACTAATTTCTCCAGTAAGTATCCAAGCAGAATTCCATGATTACTTCCTTTATAATCTGGCACCAGTTAATTCTCGACACTACCTGGCAACGCCGCACTATTCAAGCAACGTTTAGTGTAGCACCGAGAACACCTAATGATCCACCTTAAAATAAATCACACACACATAAATAAATCAACATTACATGTCTACATATGAAGATCACAATGTGTTGAGCCAACAAATATGGTGATCATTCAGTTACCTAATAGGATGAAGATACATAGGCAGATCCTTTCTTTTATAACATCCTTGGATATCGTTCAAAGGAATAAGTGAAATACTGCATACTCAATTGTGTTTCAAGATGGGCAAAAGTCCCTCCATAAGACGTCACAGACAGGGAGTCAATCAGAACGCTAAACGTGAACTGGGGCTACCTGTTGCAGTGTTGCCAGACACGACAAGCAAAATTACACACACCTTCCGTGCAAATTGCACAATTTTACACACAAGCTGTAAGACAGTGCACAAAGCATTACACAATACATAACTACCTATCTATATGTATATTATGTCTAATGACGTATATATCTATACATACACTCATTTCCAAAATGATTGTCGCATATCTATAACAGGCTTGTTGAGCGAATATATTTGGATAATGATATCGCAGGGTACATTTAACACTCTTACTATGTGTATAATCGGCAGACAGGTATGTGGTAAATTTCATGTCAAAAGATCTGTAAATAAGAACAATATAACAAAAAAACTTTTCTTGTCCATTTAGTAACATTTTGATGTACTCATTCTAATTTTCGTATTTATATTTTTTTCTATGAAATTTGGCACAAATATACATGTCCCGATTATACACATAGTAACGGTACTAGAAGTGCCTTGCGAGTTTATTATCCAATTATATTCGCACAACACGACCGTTATAGATATGCGACAATCATTTTGAACATGAGTGTACATTGATCAGCCATTGTTCAAGGATTCAGTGTTTGATTTATTATTATTATTATTATTATTATTATTATTATTATTATTATTATTATTATTATTATTATTATTATTATTGTTGTTGTTGTTGTTGTTGTTGTAAAACCGTCACCTTCCCGCCCATTGTCATTTTCATTTTACTTTCAACCATGCGCGCCGCCTACGTGGGTGCTCCAGGGCTCCGGCACCCACATAAATAATCTTATGGGTGCGGCGCACCCACAAGATTTTTAGCTTGAGCCCGGGTTTGAACCAGTTTCTCTTGCGTTTAAATCAGTCGTGTTACCGACTGAGCTAGGGCAGCCCCAGTTTATTCTTATAGTACCGATATATTTTATTTTCTCATAACACAGGCCTTTATGGCAATGTTCATAAAATATTTTAACTAAAAGTAAATCAATCAAACATCGAGACTTCCCTGAAGACATATAGACTAATATGATGCGCCATTGATATGCACCCACATAAATCTTGGAAAGTCTGAGCCATTGCTTTTAACGTACTTAATGTTTTTAATTGGACATCGGCCACTCTGTCGTTCATCTGCAAAATGGCATTTTCTTCACAAGTGGTGAGAAGACAAGACTTCTTACCACCTCCGCCTTATGTTTTGGCCAACATCGAGGGTCAACATTCATTCACATTGCTTGCTTGAACAAAGCGTCTTTGCATGGGGATGTCATGACACCTGCCTCTGAAAAACAAGAAGTGAGGTACCAAGGAAGCAAGATAGGTTTTATCATACTGTAGAGAAAATAACAAGAGATTAACAATAATAACAAATAACTTGTTATTTTATCTGTGGTTTTATTGCGCTGGCCTGGAGTCAGGCGTTGGAGCTCGTAGTTTTTAGAAGGCAATTTTCAGAAAAAAATGATGGAAGTAATGAATATTTGAATGAAAGGAACTTCGTAAAAATCATCAATGATCAAAATTTTTAATTGTGCCAAATTATACACAAAATGCACACAGATTTGCATTACACACACAATGCGGCCCAGAATTGCACACATTTTGTGCAATTACACACACATTGGCAACGCTGACCTGTTGTTTTTTATATATATATATATATATATATATATATATATATATATATATATATATATATATATATATATATATATATATATATATATATATATTGGCTTTAATGCTCTCTCCCTGCTCTTCTAAAATAGGGATTATTATTTATTACAGTACAAATAGTGGTTCGTTATCAAATCTAGAATCTTGTTGCGAGGATTTTATAATTATACGACGCAGCTCAAACAGCCAAGTCGGCTATATCATTGAAAATTGTTATTAGTAAGAAACGTACAAAATGGCCCGATCCAAGATAGAAGATTAGTCTGTTATAAGTAGATTTGTTTTCCACGCTTTTTAATGTAATGAAGGAGGAGAAGCGGCGCCGAACATTTTAAAATTGTAAAACATATTATTAAGATTGTACCAAAGATTTAATTGTCTAAAGTAATTAATTGTTAGAAGCAGGGGTGCCCATCCCCCCCAAAGCTGATGGCGCATTCCCCCCAAAACTAATAATCTCTTCCCTCCTCAAAACTCAAGTTTGTTGCTTTGGCGTTTGTTTGCCTTGGCAATATTGAAATACAGTTATTTTAAGCAAAAATCACAACGATATACATGTTTCGACCTGTGAAATACCAAATGAACTGCAGGGAGCGAGCTATACACAAGCCCATAATGGATATGAGAAAATATTTTAAAAATTAGTTACCTTTCTTTAGTTGATTTCGTAGAACTTGATGATGTCACTTCATTAGATTCCATGTAAGGTGTCCATGGCTTATCACCTTCTTTCACTGCTATAACTTTGTACTTTATGTGTATATTATGTAAGCATGTCTCTTTTTGCAATGTTCTGCCCATTTGTCCTGCCGATGCACCGTATTACACATGACCTCTAAGCATTTATATTTCAACAATCTTTTCAGTTTTCGAGGCATAATTAAATCAATCAAAATTCTAGATAACAACAAACAAAGCAAACAACACGTCTGCTGAAACATTCTCTCTCCACTTTAAGTCATAGAGATAAATACTATACAGAGTGCATGCTGAGGTCGTTTTATTGATGTCATTTCACGCAGTATAAAATTATATGAGAGAACCGTAGTACCAGGCTATTTTAACCGATCTATTGTTCGGTTACGCTTACATTTATTTATTTATTATGGACGACATATAATACGTAACAATATTCTGTTACTACTTGATGTATGATGAATGATCATATTTTCTATAGTTTTCTATGTGTGTGAATGTGTGATTACATTTTCCAGGATCTGCGAAAAACGAACAACTGCCTAGCTGGCTTCACTCTGTGCAATACATGGAGCTGAATATATAGAATACTACTGGAGCGACCTCTCACGGAAAGTCTCTATTGTACACAGTGATGCCACTTTTGAGCTGGTTTTCAGTTTACCGCAGGCCCTGGAAAATGTACTCGCACAAACAGAAAACTATACTAAATATTATCATTAATTCATTTATTATACATCATGTAGCAATTGAGCAGCATTACTTATTAAGTGTCGTACATGGTATAAATAAGAAATAAATAAATGCTCCCAGCAGAAAATGGGTAAATTACGTACACAAAGCGATAAACCGACCAGCCCATCCTTTCATATAGCAACTTGCGCGGTACTTCATTCATAGAGTTTCTAAGCAGGGGGTAGGGAGATTCATTCTCGAGATTTAAAAAAAAAAAAAAATCGCATCGTGTTCCAATGTTATTCTGACGACAGCAAAATTACTTATTCGACATTAGAGTAAAATTCTTCCCCATTTTTTTTATTCCCCCCATTTTTTTCTCGATGGCACAACTTGCGCCATTCATCCCACCTGTGGGCGGCCCTTCTCTCTTAAAACGAACCAACCTTTACTTTCATATGGCTTTTGCGCGGTACTTCATTCATCGAGTATCGAAGCAGGGGGTACGGGGGTTCACCCCGAAAAATTTTTGAAAATTAGCTTCTCAAAATCGTGTTTCAATGCTATTCCGACAGTAAAATTACTAGTTCGAAAGTAGAGTAACCCCCCCCAAATTTTTATCAATGGCGCAGCTTGCGCCATACATCCCCCCTGTGGGCGGCCCTGGTTAGAAGTAAAAAAAATAAGAAGAAAAGGGAGAGCAAAGTTCCCTTATATTAATCGATCAAAGCGCCATCTCTTCTCCCCTAGTTGTTGGTTAATTGAATACGGTTGCAAAATATTATATTATGGGTAACTAATATTTAAGGACATTTTACTGAGAAATGAATATATTTACAATGCAATAAAATGCACTAATCAACGTTTAAACTACGTGAACATTTCATATCTACAACTTGATTACCAACACTGCCTAGAATTTAAAATTCTTCTAAAAGATATTTAATTCCCTTTAAGTCAACATTTCGTGGCCTTAGTTTGACAAGGTTCTAACTGCACGTGACCATATTTTGAGAAAAACACATTTAAATTATGAGGCTCTAGTTGTTTTATTTATAAATCTAATTATTACACTGTTAAAAATACTTTCTTCAATCTGAGAAACCGTTTCTTATTTGTGCACCGAGAATATCTTTTCTTAGAAACAAGAGTTTGAAACTCTCATTAATGAGAAATGAAGAAAAGTAGATGAATTTGTATAAAGCGAAACGAGAAAATATTCTATTACTTTCCTTATGAATGAGAAATTTAAGAAATTTATTTTTAACAGTGTATGATGTTTTACATAATGGTTAACTGCCTATGAGGTTTACATTTAAATAGTTCATGTTGGAAATGGGACTTTACTTTTGTGTTTTGGACAATCAGTAAAATGTAGTTAGAATCTTGTCTTACTGAAACGAACATTTTCAGAGGCACAAGATTCTAACTGCACGTAAAACCTTGCAAAACCAAAATGGCGGAGGGGGGGGGGGGGGAAGCATGACTTTGGACGATAAGAATGTAACCGCAATTGAGTAGATTAACTATTCATATTTTAATTACAGGAATGTTCTGGAAGAGAGTATTTCATTGAAACAGAATTAATGTTCGGATTTTCTCTCATAAAGTTCAAAACTGCACATGATATATGGGAATTTGGGTTTTGGGATACACAGGAATCGGACCAAGTAATTAGTTCTGTGAACTCATTTTCTTCGAGCACTGAGTCCAATATTCTCCTGAAAGCACTCGCAATGTCATTCCCTCCACGTCCTGCTATTGTTTCGTTTGAGATAGAACTTTTTTTTAAGTAAAGGACGCTATTAAGTTGTAAAAAATTATCTTCCTCTTATAAAATAAGCTACCGATATCTGCGTGGAGACATGTTATAACGTTTTGCAAATCGAAGGCAAGGACTGGAAGGTCTTTGTGTTCTTTGTCACTTGATTTGTGTTCTCTCATCTGGGTCTTGCGCAAAATATTCGTCTCATAAGTGTCCTTTTGCTCACCTCTTAAGGTTTCAGTCTCTTTCGCCACCTTATACGCCTCGCACAGAACGCATCTCTCAGTTTTTGGCAAATGACAACCTAAGTTAAACTCCGTTCCAAATATTCGGTAGTACATTGATTTATCAATTGGTCTTTTGTTTTCACTCTGGCATTTTTCAACGTAGAGATCATACAGTTTTGCAATGTTCAGATGACTTCCTAAGAACAATCTACTACTATCAGGTCGGCAGTAGTGGAATCCCACTGTTGGGAAAGATTTTATTTGTTCCGTTGCAAAATCTGCTTCACTCTGTGGCTTCCGACGATTATTACTGTTTTGTTCTTCTTTGATCTACAGTATCTGTGTTTATACTTATAGTCTTGGTTTAGTAAGAAGTTTTTTCGGATATGTCGAGGGTCGACAACTAAAATGTCTTGCACACTTGAACCTTTTCTCCTTTGACATTGAAGAAGTAGTGGAAAGAATACTTCCTACGAGATTCAGGTTTCTTCGTTTTTGGATTTTCAGTCTCGTCTCCATTCTGGCTTGATTCCTCTTCATTATCCTGAACACATATTCTATTAGATCGCTTCGTTATTGTTCGACTAGTTTTATTTAAAAAGATGTCTCCTTCCTGTTGCATCTTTCCAAGAATACAATGAAACGTGAATGTCAAATCTTTCATCGGCACTGATTTTCTTGCTACATTTGTACCTACAACTAGCCTGACATTTTTTTTAAAGTCTTCACTTCTTTACAACGTACTCTCTTTTCCTTTTTGCTCACATATTCCTTGCCTGTATTGTGGGCTCTTTTGATGACATTATTTTACCCGGTGGCAGGGTATGCGACTTTTTTTCTTATATTTTTCTTTGGAGTATTCACACTAGGATCAATACAAGGAGAAATGAAATTAGAAAATTAAATATTGGTGTATTAGTTATATGACACATTAATATGACTAACAGGCAGGGGTAAAAGTGGATCTGAAAATGTAGGGGGACAGCAGGTAGGAGCATGAAGTCACACGTTCCCCTGCCTATCTTTGCCCATTGTAATTTTTTAGGAACTGGGGGGACGCCGTACATATTTTTTGGAAGTGGGAGGACAGCATCCCTCCGCGTAACCCTTCACTTTTACCCCTGCTAACAGGTATTACATTAAGGTTGGTGTAAACAGGCAAGGTGTGCCAATAGTTGTTACTACTGTCTTCGTATCTCTCTCATGCATTTGTAACCTTTCACGGAAATTCATGATTTTTCTTACAAATTTCTGAGAGGAGGAACTTCGTAGCCCTTTTTAGGAAGCAATCCGACCGGGGCCGACTTTTGTATTATATTTTCTTCATTGTTTAAATGGGTTGTTGTTGAAATGGCTATCCAAATCTTTAACAATGGCATTGTTTCAACAATGAAAGTGAAAGAAAAATATTAGTTACGTCTCAAGGTACATTTTAATTATCTCTTTAATGTAAGGGAAGTAACACAGGAAGTACACACGTAAATCAGGGGTAAAATTGCGGGGAAACGCGGAGAGACGTCGTCTCCTCATCTCCAAAAAAAAAATGTAAGGCTTCCCTCCAGTTTCTAAGTAATTACAAAGATAGGCAGGGGGACGGCATGACGTCAGCCGCTACCTACTTTCCTCCTACCTTTTCATATCCACTTTTACCCCTGAAGTAAATTACTTCTGTAAATTACAGCTGTCTCAAGCTGCAGTTAGAACCTTGTCAAATTAAATACTATATTAGAGTCAGAAGCAGTTAGAACCTTGTCAAATTAAATACTATATTAGAGTCAGAAGAAGTTAGAACCTTGTCAAATTAAATACTATATTAGAGTCAGAAGCAGTTAGAACCTTGTCAAATTAAATACTATATTAAAGTCAGAAGCAGTTAGAACCTTGTCAAATTAAATACTATATTAGAGTCAGAAGCAGTTAGAACATTGTCGAATTAGTGGACCGTCTATTTTTCTAGTTACAACAAAAAGAGTCATATATTTGAATAAAGCTCAATTTCTAGTGTTACGTACTGTATATAACGTAATGCTCACAAAAATGTCACCTAGAACCTTGTCAAACCAATGTCACGATTTACTTTTGAGTTTCTAATAATAACCGATAACCATTAGAAATACCTAGGCTCAAATGAGAGGACAATATTAAGATGGATCTCGTATAAATAGAAATACAAACTGGAATACTTAGAAACTGGATACAATTGGCTAAGGATAGAAGTCAGTGGAGAGCTTTTGTGAATGCGTCATTGAACCTCCGGGTTCCATAGACCATAGAGTTAGTTAATAATGAGCGATAAACGTCTCAGTATGTGAGTCACGCTAATTATAATACTAAAAGTTGATTCCTGCGCTATTGCTTGTCCTGTTAATTGCATAAGTGAATCAGATAATGCAAAAATGCTTCAGTCAAACAAACTTAGTTTTGACAAAAAATTAAAAAAAAAACATTGCAGTTTCGAAATTAAAAAATCAAGACGAACCTTTTTCCATGCAGATAAAAATTACATTAATCCAATGCTGTATAGCGTTTTTTTTTTTTTCTCATAACCATAGTAGCAATTTATTTTCGTTCTAGACTGAAGCCCTTCTTACATGTAAATTATAGACGAAGCCCTGTGTGCTTGTAATTTTATTTTTTAATTATTTTGTTGCTCTTTGTTAACACAAAACTGGGTTAAGACGTTTCTTCCTCAGTTAAACATCCATAGCCTAGTAGGTATAAAAAGCGTAACTCCAAATGGACACAAAGATATGATTATTGACTACATTAATTTCCTAAACACAACATATTACATATTGTGTTAAAGTTTCTTCTTCTCAAATAATAATAATAATAATAATAATAATAATAATAATAATAATAATAATAATAATAATAATAATAATAATAATAATAATAACTATCACCCATCTTGGACTTCTGGCTCGATCTGCTCAACTGTAGACTAATTCACAATCAACTTATAAAAGTGTTTGTGCTCATCGGGAACATTGAGTCGAAGTTTCCTGACGTCATTGATTTTGGCACTCTTGATGTGAACTTTACCGGCGGCATAAGCTGCAGGTGATGGCAATGGTGGTTTTTGTTGTTCATCTTTTGACATTTTGAAAGTGTGTCTGTATATTGTCAATGGTTTGACTTGCAAAGATTTTTGCCAAAGTACTATTTATAACAAGACAACTGCAATTAATTTTAGGTCAGATGAGAGGAATTTAAGAACATTATAATATGTTAGGGCTACACCCTTCAATTTGCGTCCGGATGGCTTTTCCATTTAGATAAAAATTACATTAATCCAATACTATTGCAACTTACACATGAAACAAATATAATTCTCCATACAGAAAGGGCTTTAGTCACTGACTCACGCCCATTCTGTATAGATTAATCAAAGTTTACGTCTGTTTATAAAATGTTAGACCAATGAAACTGAAACCCTTTATGTACAGGAACATAAGTATACCCTATAACAGTGCTATTCAATCTTTTTTCTGGTGGACGCCAATTCCTAGATTCTTGGTCGAATCTTCGAGAACGCGAGAATCAGAGCTCATTCTAGATTCAAGCAATTTCTGTTCTTCGTTTTTATTGATGTTAATGTAGAGAAACCCTGTTCACACAAATATGTTGATGGAAATGGAAGAAGTTGTGAAACAGCACTGTCACTTATTTCATTGTACTCTTTTCGAGCATAATCACAAAAGTCACAAATTGACAAGTTATCGAATTTCATTTGCAGTGAATTGTCAACAGATATTTTCAACAGATCCCCAGAAGCGGCATTACGAACTCCCAGAAACATCTTCGCGTACCCCTGGTTGAATAGCACTATCCTATATTAAAAAAAAAAAACATCCGATGTTAACTCAATTTCGCTATTTTTATAACTTAAGCCATTTTTGCACGAGCTAATTCAAGCATGATATGAGGTTTGAGATGGGTCGTGGGCAAACTCAACTATAAATAAAAGAAATTTGTTAAAAACGTAAATAATTAGACCTTCTAGTTATGCATGATTTTAACCTACAGCATGCAGCCAGCCGAAGGCTCAAGCAGGAGAAACAATTAGTGTCTGATAGAGAAAACTTTATTTACTTATTATTACCGAATTTATTGGTAATAGCTGGTACTATCCACGAGGCGTTACGTTCTACAAAAAATTCAAATTTAAAGACTTTAAGAGAGTACAATTGTAGGCTATCTTTTGGCTATGTGCGTTAAATAGTTGTAACACAGGACCAAAAGTATAAATTTTGGTTTCAAAACAAAATTTACAGATGTTCCCGAAATGAATTTGTAGAACGTTTTAAGGATGGATGTCTGTATATTCTCCTCAGAATCCCTGAACTTCTGGCAACCCTACTTCATGCCAACTTTGAAACACTTAAAGCACTCGAATTTGTTGCTTGTCATAAAATTTGGTGTAGCAAAAGCTCCCTTCAACATTCAGTGAGTATCAGCTGCATTTTTTTTTTTCAGATAAGAACCTTTTTTTTTTTTTTTGTAATTCGGCAAAACACAGTGTAATTAAATCAGAAGAAAAACTTAAAAAAACGTATGCACTGGCAACAATGTTATTGAACAGATTTCCAGTTGAGTTACACATAAAGAGACAACTAGCAGCGAGAATTTGTACTGCTGTTGGTTTGGGCAGAATATTCAAATTCTCGGAAATTTTGTAATAGCTGACATACTACTGTTTTCTTTTCATTTTTTTTTTTCATAGCTTAGCAGGAATGGGGTAAGATAAAGGTGTGATCAAGTCACACTTACATGTTAATCACCGTAATTATATTGGAGTTACGTGAATCCCTAAAGCTTAACAGCAACATATCAGGAAGAACAGTCTTAGCATCGATGTCAATCACGGGTTCATATAACTCAGTCAGCGTCTAAGGGAGGGTCTGCTGCATGAATATTGATATTTAAAATTTTACTTTACTTTTAAAAAAAGAAAGAAAAGCAAAATTCTGAAGATTTTAAAGGAAACATTAAATACAGACTAAAACATTTTGTTTGCATGTTTTAAAATTCCTACTTCATAGTCGTCCTTTCTACTTACAAGGGTTAGGATTTTCAGGTATGCACTTTCTTCTTTTAAAGCTACAAAAAAAACTCCGCTGACTATCAAATGTTGCTGACACTTAAAAATAGAGCTAATTTTTCAGCACATTTCTTCACCTTTTGGTGTCCTTTGTTCCCTTAATCTGCCTACCAATCTTCTTTTCATCCAATTCCTCTGCCTCTACTGTTGATTTTCAAATTTTATTCCGGTATCGGTAATCTCTCGGTAATTGTGGACTGAATGTGCAATTTTTGCAGAATCCAAACGATGCAAGATGTAACTTCAAAGGCGCCTCAATTCCTCCAACCAGAGAAATTTCAATTTATTTTATATCTATGGTTACAAATATAGGACAACTACTGTATTTAAAAAAAATGGAACGACATCGTTCAAAGTATAACACCAGTTTAACCTTCTTTCGTGAGGCAACAACCAAATGATTGTGCTAAAGAAAAACTTTAGATTAATATTCAGAATTCAAAGAATCCGAGTATTGTAGAAATTCCAGCATCTACAGAGCTTCCGTTCCAGATAAATACGAAGCAGGGGCGGATCCAGGACGGACTTCTAAGAGGCGGTGGGTTGTAATACTGCTATTTAGAGCTACTTTTAAGAGCTCCAAACTCTGGGATGGGTTTTATTTATACATAAAATAAGAAAGTTTCCTCTTCTGGGGGGAGTCAATCGCCCCGATCACCCCCTGGATCCGCCCCTGATACGAAAGGTGCTGCACTGGTCTCTATGGATGTAGAAAAAATCTTCAATATCTTCAAAGACACTTTATCTATTAAATACAAAAATAAACATACTTAGAGATGATTATTCGAATTAAGTACAACAGGTTTATGTTTTCCTTTCTATTATAGGTACGCACAACGTAGGTATTTATTGGAGAGAAAAGACATAGTTTATATTGTTTTCAATTAGGTAAAAGACAGTTTTTTTTTTAATTCAGAGATGTTAGAGCTAAAATTCTCCCCCAAGTTCTAGAATAACTCTAATTTTGAAGATATAGTGTAGCAAGTAGGCGATGAACAAGATCTTCCCCTTAGAGTATTACATTCCCCCCTTGAAATCGAGAAAACAGGATAAAACACTATAAAGGGTAGATGTCAAAATAGTTAAGGGAAGTAGTTTGGACTTTTCTCATCTTATTTTAGCACCTTTTCATTTCCTTTTAAGATCAAAAGATCCAATATATTGCAATCAAAAATTTTCTTCTAGACATTATATTTGGAGAACTACATATAGTGTAGCTAAAGCCAAACTATCACTTAACTTAGTATGATGTGCTTATTCCGTAAGAAAAAGAAAAGAAAGGAAAAAGAAAAAGAAAAAAGAAAGAAAGAAAAAGAAAATACGAGAACTAGATTTAGGGTCCGTTCTATAATTTTCTAGCCCATGATACAAAAATGCATCAAAAGATCCAGTATATTTCAATTTTAAAAAAATTCTTGTAGGTCTTATATCTGGAGAACTACAAATAGTGTAGTCAAACCCAAACTATCACTTAACACAGTATGATGTGCTTATTCCGTAGATAAAATACGAAAACTCGATTTATTGGCCGTTCAAAAATTTTGAAGCCGTGATCCAAAAAACCCAATATATTTCATTCAATCAGAAATTTTCTTGTACGTCTTATATCCGGAGAACTACATATATAGTAGTATAGCCAAACCCAAACTATCACTTAACTCAGTATGATGTGCTTATTTCATTTAAAAAATATACGAAAACTCAATTTAGGGGGCGTTCACAAATTTCGTGGCCCCTGATTCAAAAACTAATTATTGGCCAAGATCGTAATCTTTTCATGCATTTTGTGTATAATTCCTCAAATTTTTTTGCAAAGATCGCAATCTTTTGATGCATTTTTTGTATAATTCCTCAGTCTTTTGATGCATTTTTTTTGTATAATTCCTCAAATGTTTTGCAAAGATCGCAATCTTTTGATGCATTTTTTTGTATAATTCCTCAAATGTTTTGAAAGATCGCAATCTTTTGATACATTTTTTTGTATAATTCCTCAAATGTTTTGCAAAGATCACAATCTTTTGATGCATTTTTTGTATAATTCCTCAATTTTTTTGCAAAGATCGCAATCTTTTGATGCATTTTTTGTATAATTCCTCAAATGTTTTGCAAAGATCGTAATCTTTTGATGCATTTTTTTGTATAATTCCTCAAATTTTTTTGCAAAGATCGCAATCTATTGATGCATTTTTTTGTATAATTCCTCAAATGTTTTGCAAATATCGCAATCTTTTGATACTTTTTTTGTATAACTCCTCAAATTTTTTTGGAAAGATCGCAATCTTTTGATGCATTTTTTGTATAATTCCTCAAATTTTTTGCAAAGATCGCAATCTTTTGATGCATTTTTTGTATAATTCCGCAAATTTTTTTGCAAATATCGCAATCTTTTGATGCATTTTTTTGTATAATTCCTCAAATTTTTTTTGCAAAAATCGCAATCTTTTGATGCATTTTTTGTATAATTCCTCTAATTTTTTTGCAAAGATCGCAATCTTTTGATGCATTTTTTGTATAATTCCTCAAATTTTTTTGCAAAGATCGCAATCTTTTGATGCATTTTTTGTATAATTCCTCAAATTTTTTTGCAAAGATCGCAATCTTTTGATGCATTTTTGTATAATTCCTGAATTTTTTTTTGCAAAGATCGCAATCTATTGATGCATTTTTTGTATAATTCCTCAAATTTTTTTGCAAAGATCGCAATCTTTTGATGCATTTTTTGTATAATTCCTCAAATTTTTTTGCAAAGATCGCAATCTTTTGATGCATTTTTTGTATAATTCCTCAAAATGTTTTGCAAAGATCGCAATCTTTTGATGCATATTTTGTATAATTCCTCAATTTTTTTGCAAAGATCGCAATCTTTTGATGCATTTTTTGTATAATTCCTCAAATTTTTTTGCAAATATCGCAATCTTTTGATGCATTTTTTTGTATAATTTTTCAAATTTTTTGCAAAGATCGCAATCTTTTGATGCATTTTTTGTATAATTCCTCAAATTTTTTGCAAAGATCGCAATCTTTTGATGCATTTTTTGTATAATTCCTCAATTTTTTTGCAAATATCGCAATCTTTTGATGCATTTTTTGTCTAATTTTTCAAATTTTTTGCAAATATCGCAATTTTTTGATGCATTTTTTGTATAATTCCTCAAATTTTTTGCAAATATCGCAATCTTTTGATGCATTTTTTGTATAATTCCTCAAATTTTTTGCAAAGATCGCAATCTTTTGATGCATTTTTTGTATAATTCCTCAAATTTTTTGCAAAGATCACAACCTTTTGATCCATTTTTTTTTATCATTCCTAAAGTCTTTTTCCCTATGTACACAATTAGTAACAATTACTAACCCTTCTTAATACCCTTAAAAGATTACAAACAGCGTATTGAATAAGGATATGCAAATACTAACTTTAATGTTAAAGTACACAATTTATTCCACTTCCTTTCTCTTCTCCATTTGTAGACGAAAATTACTAAAGATAGTTCATTAGATTTTGTATAACCTTCTGTAATAATAGAAATGGAAATAACTAAAAATGGAAACGCGGTTCCGTAACCAACTTTACTGGCTGCAAGCTATTTTAACACCGTGCAACCAAGGAACACGAAATATTGGTTTATAGGTAGTAGCAATAGTAATAGTTGTAGTGAAGTGTGAAGGTAAATTCGTGTGAGCTGAGAATTTGATTACACCTCTTCCAATCAGATCACTATTTTCGATTCACTAATTAGGTTCCGGTCGTTCGTGTCAGAACCAGACAAAGAAAAAAGGTACTCTTTACTTTCGAAGTATGACGTCTCATCTCTCACACAACCATTTCTAGGGTTTCTCGTACCATTTTTTTTTACTTTCTTCTTTAATAAGGTATTCTTGTGTTCTTCGTTGTAAGCACTCAGCACCCAGTTAATGATAAATAATTGAATTCGTCGCAGGCATAAGGCCCTTTCTTTTGTGTCACTTTGGTAGTACTTCTATTTTTTTATTCATTTTTTTGTCTTTTATTTTAGCATTCTCAAGCGAGAGTGCCTTTTGCAATATTGACGTCATCCGCTGAGGCTGTTCTATAAAAGAAGTACCTCTTTTGCCAGTTTTTATTTTACAGACATATGACTATATATAGAGTTTTCTTCTCTGAGAAGAAACAAAAATTAAAAATCACGATGTTCTATTCCTTTGTCTCCCACTTCCTCCCCCTAACTATCCTGCGATGTCTTATTTCCTTTAAAAAAAAAAGGAAAGAAAAGAAAATCTCTTTCGACTGTAAGTGTTCACCATGTCACCAAGTCAGATATTACTTTTACACAACTTTAGTTTAGGTTAACATCGAATGATGATGAAAGTACATTTTTTCAAATCAGCAAAGGTAGTTTCCAAAAAAAAAAAATAAATAAAATAAATAAATAAATAAATAAATAAATAAAGTAAAAATAAAATTAAAAACTAACGATCATGCAACTAATATTGGGTTGGCCCATTAATTGTTTCCTTTTTTCAGTGAACATTTTGATGAAAAATGAAATATTGTAGCAATCCGTATTATGTTAATCGATAGGGCATTATGTGCTCAACAAAATGGTATGTTCAGATTTTATTTATGCTGATATACTTTCTGTTGTTTTCAGGTCATTAAAGTGGAGTTGAGTTGATTTTGAGTTTAACGTCCCTTTCAGCAACGAGGCTATATGAGACGCGACCTACTGATTAACGTGGAATACGAACCACATGAGCTCTCTCCGAGAATTGAACCCAGGTCTCTCACACCAAAGGCGCGTACACTAACCGCTTAGCCACGAAAGAGCTCTCATTGAAATGGAGTGTCAAGTTGACGGAAAAGAGCTTTTTCGACAGCTGTTGCTGTTAGGGTTTAATCAAGGTGCTAAAGCCACAGAAGTTGTTCGAAAGATTTGTTAAGTTTATCGCGAAGACGTGATGCCTCTTAGGACGACTCAATATTAGTTTAAGCAATTCAAAGACGGCAATTTCGATCTCAAAGACGTGCATCGTACCGATGAGGAACGACTGAATTGGCTTATTCATGAAGATCCACGCCAACCAACAAGGGAATTGGCAAAGATAACGGAGTACTCCCACAGTACTATAGAGCGTCACCTTCACTCGATGGGAAAGGTTCACAAGTTGGGCGCATGGGTTTCGCATGCTTTGAGCAACAACAACAAAAATCAACGCGCCATAATCGTCGCCAGTTAACTTGCCCGTCAATGGTCAACACGTGGTCATAAGCAGCTATTCGTCGCCATAAAGTTCACAAATCTCTCGAACAACTTCTCTGGCTTTGGCACCTCAGTTAACCCCAAACAGCTCTGTCGACTTGGTACTCCATTTTAAAGACCTGAAAAAAGAAAATTAAAACAGGAAGTATATCAGCATAAAAAATATGAACACACCCTTTTGTAGAGCACGTAACACTCATTGCCACAACATTTTATTTTTGATGTAAACTTTTCACTGAAAAACAAGACACACAATCACTTATGGGCCAACCCAATAAATAATTCCCATGCATGAATAAATTACTATGTGTGCTAATTTGAGGATATTGGATCCAATGAAATGGAGTTTTAAACTTAGTCGTTCATGAGGCCACGACCCTAATAGAATTCCAGACTTTTAATAACCTTATTCAACCTTTTAAGGCTAAGTCTTTAGAGTGTAGACTTGCACACGCTCGCATTTACACAGCTGCAGACCTAACTAAAGCTGTAGCAAACTTGCTAATTAGTTCCTCGATTGCAAGCTTTCTTCAGGCTTGTCAATGTAGCAAACTTGCTAATTAGTTCCTCGATTGCAAGCTTTCTTCAGGCTTGTCAATAGTAGGTAATATAAGGCTAGTTTTAAATTTCCTTTAAATTGTCACACCTGTCAAGCATGACTCATGCTGTTTTCCACAAGGCTGTGAAGGTGCCAGTGGTAAGGGAAAGATTAAATAAATTGGTAATTGGGAAGAGAATGAAAAGTAATATTTCTTTGATCAAAGTTATGTTGTTTATCTCATCTGCACCTATAGCAGTGGATTTCAACTTCCTAATTGCTTTTATTAAATCTTGTGGAGCAACACAAGTAAAAGAAGAAAAAATTATTAAAAATTAGGGTTTTGTGCAGTATTATCAAATCTTATGTTTATCTGTAAGCTAAAGTATCAATTATTGAGATTATCGCAAAGAAAGGTGTAAACTACGGCTGGTAAGATAAGGCTGACCTTCTTTACCACTACAAATGCCAAGTAACCTCAAATTTCTCCAAACATTAATAAGGGGTTCTTATTCTCGATTAGGGTTTAGTAAAATTTTAATTTCGCATTACGCACGGCTTAATTACATTTACTTCTAGCAAGAGACGTATGCGAATCGTAACAGCTGGATATTTATGAAAATTGGTACCCTGACTAATTGTGGGTCGCTAAACATCGTGGTGATAGTCACTCGGTGCGGAAATGCCTTGTTTATCTTCTACGAATAACATATAGCCTATACCAAGCAGTGACCGGGTGAGGCTAAGCCGAGTTACACCCCAAAAACACCGGAGAAAGGCAGAAAATGAACAATGTGTGCAGGTAACCTGATACGTACGGGAGGGGGACACGTGACCAACATCACGGCAGTAGTGTCACTCAAGCAATGTTGCCATCCCAACACAAACTTATATTTTTTTCAAATAGAACCTATACCATTTTATGGCATTAAAACAATTGGCATAAAACGTGAAAGAAAATAAGGAAAAGTTGGGTTATCAGTGTTGCCAAATAAGGGAGATATGAGGCTCTAAAGTTGAGAAATTATGAGGTCCGTCCAATGAAACGAACAAATGTACAACAACCACAAGACTTGAGAAGTAACAAACATATAGTCGGGAGTAAACTAAAGTACACACACAGCATCCAGTGACTAACGAGTTTGATATAAGATTCACTCAAAAAGAGCAGATGTTAGAGTAGCCGTAGAAAGAAGTCCCATGTGACTTAATACGGAAATGTGAACAGCAAGTCTTTCTGCAGCGCAGGAATTTCAATGGCGTTTGTGTGGAGTCGATATCTCGAGCCGTTCCCGAGAGCTTTAAAACAAACTGTCTTGGGGTTGCAACATTGCATAAATCTTGCATGCTTTCCAAACCACAAAAACGACTGTATAGCGCCTGAAAACAGTGCAGAAAAGCTGTGGCACGAAGGGTAACAAATCTGTGACAAGAAAGTATGTCAGAATCGATTCGCAAAGATTAATGATCTGTGATAGGCGTCAGCCGAGAGTATAGAAGACGTTAGCGTCTGAAACAACGATGAAGATAAAACATACTGCATTCAGGTTACCAGTAATATATAGACGCTAAATATTTTAACATAATACACCAACACCTACAAGAGAAAAGCCATATATAGTATGGAAAAATGCGTACATTTCTTGTCCTAGCCGAACACTCGATATGAAATGACAAAACCGTTAGTCACTGGATGCTGTGTGTGTACTTTAGTTTACTCCCGACTATATGTTTGTTCCTCCTCAAGTCTTGTGGTTGTTGTACATTTGTTCGTTTCATTGGACGGGCCTCATAATTTCTCAACTTTAGAGTCTCATATCTCCCATATTTGGCAACACTCATAACCCAGCGTTTGCTTATTTTCTTTCACGTTTTATGCCAATTGTTTTAATGTCATAAAATGGTATAGGTTCTATTTGAAAAACTATAAGTTTGTGTTGGGATGGCAACACTGCTTGAGTGACACTACTGCCGTGATGTTGGTCACGTGTCCCCTCCCGTAGGTGTCAGGTTACCTGCACACATTGTTCATTTTCTGCCTTTCTCCGGTGTTTTTGGGGTGTAACTCGGTATAGCCTCACCCGGTCACTGCTTGGTATATGTATTATTCGTAGGAGATAAACAAGGCATTTCCGCACCAAGTGACTATCATCACGATATTTAGTGACCCACAATTAGTTAGAATACCAATTTTCATAAATATCCAGCTGTCACGATTCGCATGCGTCCCTTGTAAGGATCCTATAGTCCTCAAATTTGTTATTTGAATTGAGTACTGGACCGGTACTGGACCATGGAAAACCACGTAAATTTAGAAAAGCACGTGAAGTACCGAATCGGTTTTTGGAGAAAACCGAAATGTCGATTTCCGTTTAATTTGGAAACCGGTTTTTATAAAAGCCGGTTTTGCTTACCCTTAGAAGGCAAAGAAAAAAGGTGGAAAGATAATAAAAATCAGGATCTTGTGGGAAGGGCAGATAATAACAAGCCATAATAGACAGTGCAGTAACAGATTCCTTTCTGGGGGCAAGTATTAATACGCGTATTTGAGCCCCCTAGAAAAAGTTGTTTTTCTAATTCTTGGGCCTCGTCTTTCTATCTTTCTCTTACTCTTTCTGGGCCCACCCGCACGGCAAGGGCTGCGGGGCCGTTACTTACACCCCTGGGCCCGTTCCATACATGACAAATTAATTAAGAGGACAATATTAACAAATCTCAAAGCCATACGAATAAATATTATTTCTAGGACCCCTACTAGTAGACATATTTTACTGAAATGAGCCCACGACTCATTTTTGTTTTATTTACCTTTTGTGTGCTGTTTTGTTTATGTAATGTAGTGAACCTGTTTGATGCTTCATTTATAATTTCATGTTTGTATCGTATATGGAGTAAGAAAATTTTGTTTTAAAATGCCCCCCCTTGAACGGCGGGGAACTTCCCGGGGGGTAGTTACTGCCCTGTCCCCTCACAAGCGACGGCCCTGATAATAGAAATTATATAGTACAGAAATTGTCCCTGTGGCAGGGAACCTTCGGGTTCTTTAACCTATAGAGCTAGTAGTAATAACAATAAGCGGAAATATTCATTATAGCTTTGAGAGTATTATCTCCTAAGATCTTTACATAGCACCAAATTCCCTTTAATTTCAACCAGAATTCCACTAACGTTCGCCAAGATTTGTATCCTATCCTTCAAAATGTCGTAAACAAAAGATGTTGGAAATTACACCCGAATCTTCTGAAATGGTTAATTGCTGTGAGATCGATATCCTCTGAATGTAGGCAGGATGGATGAATACAAGCTTGAAAAGATTTCTCTTTCCAAAAAGACCACGTTATTTTCAATGAACTGGGAGCTTTCACAAGTTAGCAAGAAAGTGGGTGTGTATATATACGAATCATCTGGATTTCCATTTTGTTGTTGGTGCGCCGCTATACGTTAAATGTGAATGTTTTCTATGCTTTTGCCTTAAATAATCATCACCCTGATTCCCTGATTGTCATTTGGCCTTCGAGTCTTGTTGGAAAGGGGAAGTAAACTTCGACCTCGTGGATGGTCGTTGTGTAACCATCGAAATGCCTAGTGGTTGGGGAGGGGGGGAAGGGAAAAACAAAATCCTTCGAGACGTTTCTTGTGTAAAGTCTGTGGAACTTGGTGCGTGCTTCATTCAAAGTTTCTGATAACTTTCATGGACAGGCGAACTAAGACTTCTATTTGCAAGGAGCCCTATATAAAGGAAAGTATTGAAGCATGGCCTTCGGATATTCTAATAGCTTTTCGCTCTTCTTCTTCTTCTTTTTCTTCTTCTTCTTCTTTCATTTGTAGAAAGTTTCTTGCTCTTCCTTGTGTTCAATCATACATCCCATCACCTCTATTCATCACGGATCTATGTCGTTCTTTTCTCTTCCGTAATTTAAAACTTTTTCCTAACATACAGGGTGTTCGAAGAACTACGTAACCCAGTTTTCTAACTTGTGTAACTTTTGGAAAGTACGGAAGGAACATTTGAATCTTCCACTGATAATTAACACCGCACAGTATAGAGATAGAGTCTCAACCTTGGTATTTCAGTCTGGAAGAAAAGAAACCAAGACGTAAGAAGATATACAAACTGTGAAACATCTTGTATAAAGTGGATATGTATAATTACCTTTTTTTTTTTTGTAATTTGAATTGTTAAAATTCCTTTATATACGAGGATAAGTCAATAAGTAATAGCAATATTTTTTAAATTTCTTTTCAGGTTGTCTTTATGGCATTGTGTGCGCACCATACGCTAGGTGTTACTGTTGGCGTCGTCTGTGATAGGTTGTAGCGTTATCACATCAGTCCCTTTGCGCTGTTGCGAAGTAAAGATGGTCGTGTCACTCTCTGTGTGCACCAAAGAAGAACAATGTTGTGTCATTCATTTTTTGTGGTCTGAAGATGTACTCGAAGCGGAAATACATAGAAGATTTTCATAATAATACGGGGACAATATGTTGCCAAAGTGAAACCTTTACCACTAGTTTCAACAGTTCAAAATTGGGCGAATGAGCGTGAAGGATGAGAAAAGAGCAGGATGTCCAGCAATAGCAACAACTGTTGACGTTATTGAATGAGTCTGTGATTTGATTCTGAATAACAGACAAGCGCTGTTGATGAAGAGGCAACCCAACCCACATACAGATTAGCCATGGTTCTGCATATGGCATCATGCGTAACAGGCTCAACTTTAACAAACTCTGTGCGAGATGGTTTCTGAAAAAAAAAAACTCCATAAAGAGTACAAGCAAAACCGTATGAGAATCTGTCAGCACCTACTGGATCGCTAAACTGACGAAGGTGAAGCGTTTCTCAGGCGAATTATCACTGGAGATGAAACGTGGATTCATCACTTGGAACCAGAGAGCAAACTTCAGAGCATGGAATGGAAGCGTCCCGGATTTCCAGTTAAGAAAAATCAAGAATCAACCTTCTACAGCATGCTCACAGTGTTTTGGGAGTCCTGGAACATTACCTGGAAAAGGGGTCAACAATAAACAGTAATAAGTACAGTGATATGCTGGAACGATGTGCAGTTCAAAGGGGAAGGAAAGACACGCAAACCGAAAATCGACTCAACTATGACCAACGTCACGTCTAAAATGTGCGCTCGTATTGACTGCAAGCACCCACCCTTCAAAATTTGAAAATGATTATCGCACAGACCAGCACGAACCGTTCAGCGGTATTTGCATAGTACTTGAATGTACCAACGCGTCGCAAAACAAAAGCCCATGCTTAGAAAAATATAAGTAACACGGAAACACAGTTGGTCATTGCCATATGCAACACTTTTGGAGCCATTCTCCGATGACACACGATTTTCCTAGTTGACGGACAGCGGTCGACAGTAGGTGTAGAAGCGATTGATAGGCCACGATTCGTCACAATTCTACCATCCTACAGTGAAACACGGAGTATTATGGTGTGGAGTTTAATTTGGATAGGTGGTAGTATTAACCTAATGTTTCCCAATGTGTACTTCAGTAATTCATATAACATGCAGATGACACACAATGAATTGCTACCATTAAAAATACTATTGATGGACTCTGTGTCGCTAGATGGCGGAACACCATGTTTTTGGGCAAGGTAGCCACTTGCTAAAAAAAAAAGGCTAAATTGAATTCCCCCGCTGTGCTTCCGACAATCCCCGAACATAACTCCTATAGCAAATATTTGGTATTTCTTGTAAGTAAACCCACCATAACCGGTTCCAAACCATGCTGAGGAAGCTGAAGGGCTCCAACGGACAGATGGACAGAATTAGCTTCTCCCTCATGTAAAACACCGTTATGTGTTTTGTCTGTCAGTACTCTTAGGAAAATTAAAACATCGCCTTCAAAAACAGAGTGCTCATAGTGCTCTGTTGCTGGGTGATGGACATAGGTGGATGTGGGGATGAAGATCCTCCAACGGGAGAGACGATGTGCTAAGCGCGCGTGGCCACTAGCCTCCCAAATGGGTCATGGACACGGACCATTGGGCCAGTGACTGTACGTGATACCTCACCACGATACCTTTGACAGTTGTGAGATACGTTATTATTACCGCTCTTACCGGGGGAGAGTGCGATTGCTGCCTTCAAATGGCAATACCCGTCTGAGATGGATGGTCTACATCAGCCACTGGTTTCGGTAATGTACGGAGTACCTCTGTCATTGAATGATGTAGGTATGGAACTAACACCCTGTTGTCCTTACCAAGGAAGGAAGCCTTCGGGGTACCTCCCAAATGAGCGAGTATTGGATACCTTTGGGTCCGAGAGGTGGAGGTTGGATGTACGCGGTATTTCTGTGCGTATTTTGAGCGACCAGTAGGTAACAAACAGACATGCGTCAGCTCAAGATTCTTGGATTGGGTTGGACTCTGCTGGGCTGTGGTCACACTGTGAGATTTGGAAACATGAAAATCATGCACTGCAAGGAGAAGCGAGCTTGCCTCCAGCACTGCTTATGTTGGTAGGCCTCTACTAGATAAAGAGGCTCCCTCAATGAATAGTTAGAGCTGAGAGATACTAAGGCCAGTCTAAAATCTGGTAGACCACCAAGCTTAGTAGCTTAACCCATTACCCTCCATCCAATCATGATGCTAAATCCAGGCGTTATCGGTTTCTCTAACGTTAAGTATCTGTGAGACTTGTAGAACTGTTTAACCTTTTAGGATTTTATGGTACAATTTGTACCATACGGGTGTTTTATGGTACTTTGCGTTATAACTCTCCTATTTGAGCTTTTTCCTCCGATTTTTTTGGTTTTCAAGTCTAGAGGCATTGTAGAACACCTTACGTATGCTTTCACACCTTCCTGCGTCGAGACATAGGAGGTGATGACGTCATAACTTCAAACAATATATTTTGTTTTGTTAGGCCTATATTCATTATTTTTTGGCGGGCTTACCTTTTGCACGTAGAAGATTGAAATTTTGCACAAACATTCAGTCCACCGAATAGTATTTATCAGATTTTTTCAGATTTCTGCGTTAGCACAAGAAGGGTCCAGAGGGGCTAAAAGGTAAAAAAAAAAAGGATACTTTCTTTTTACCAAAAAATCCCTTTTTCACATTTAGTCTACCGAATAGTATTTATCAGATTTTTTTTAGATCTCTACGTTCACACAGGGCCGTTTCAGAGGGGCCCAAATTATGGCAAAAAAATCCCCGAAATTTCCTCTTTGACGTCTCTTTTCCCCCCTCTTCTGTTATATGGTATTTGGTGCTATTTGAAATCCTGCTCCATTCTGAAGAGAATGAGGTATGAACCATGATCCTAGGATAAATAGTGACGATGCAGTAGCTGCTTGACTGAAAGTCAAAAAAATACCCCTAAAACCCATTATCCTAAAAAGGTTTAACAAAAGTACTTGTAATAATAGGACCAGTAGAAAATCATAAGGTAGGTTCGAAATATAGGGTAGTTACCCATTCTAAAACGGGTAAACTGGTGTACAGTAGACCCGTGTATTATCTATCTGCTACAACTAGAATTGGACGAACGATCACATAATCCAGCAAACAAGCAAGATATTTGAGACACTCTGCGGCGAATGGTATCAACTGTCACAGAACGTCATTCACGAGTCACTGGATATCAATGATTCCTTTTGTGCACTAATATGTAGCAGTGGTCACTACTTCAATTTTCGGGAGTACATTCATTCATGTAAGATAGTGCATTTAAATGTACACTCATGTCCAAAATTATTGTGGCATATCTATAACTGTCTTCTTGTAAGAATATAATTTGATAATGATTTAGCAGGGTACTTTTAACACTGAAACTATGTGTATAATCGGGAAATGTATATTTGTGGCAAATTTCATAGGAAAAATGAAATCTTTTAGTTTTACGTCCCATATTTATGCCGGTTAGGCTAAAGGGGAGAATGATGATAAGTAATGAATGAAATGGTGGAGTGAAAAAAGTGGGAGGAAACGGGAGATCCCCGAGGAAACCCACGCACACGGTGTTTGTCCACCACAAAGTTCACTTGGCAGGGACTGGAATCGAACCCGGGACCCCAAACATCAGAGGTGAACGCTCTACCGTTGAGTCACCGCGGCCTTCATAGGAAAAGAATTATAAATATGAAAATTAGAATCAGTAAAACAAAATATTGCTAAATGGACAAGAAAGTTTTATTTTCGTTTTGTTGTTCTTATTTACTGCTCTTTTGACATGAAATTTGCCACATACATGTCTTTGCCGATTATACACATACTAACATTATAAGAAATACCGGGCGAATTCGTTATCAAATTACTCCTACAACAACATATTTATAGACATGCAACAACAATTTTGCACATGAGTGTACCTATAAATGGGTACATAAACCATTTGCTTTGTATATATAAATGGTTGGTTGATTGAATACAGTATGATGTCCCATTCAGCAGTTAGGTTATATCAAACGTGGACCTAGAGTTTAACCGCACCACATGAACTATAGCTGGGAATCGAACCCGAGCCCCTCACGTGAAAGACGCGTATGCTAACCATATAGCCCACAAGAGAGCTGTTACATTATAAAATATAAATTCTGAATTTTTTTTAAATATTTATGAAGCAAACTTATATAAAATTATACGCATAATACTAGCTGTAAGCACGGATTGTTATGCAATCTTAGTTCAGAACTGGACAAAAAGAGTAAGTACCCATCGTTACTCGGTCTAACTCAAAGACTTGAACAGAACCCGAGAAAGAAAAATGTCTCCATAACTATTTCATTGCCGTATAATTATCCTATGATGTTATGTAACTCTGCACAACAGAGAAGTAATTTGGGTTGTATAACACAGGGTGTCTCGATATAACCATGGAAGACACGTGTATAACATTTCGCCTCCCTAATCCCCACTCCCACCCCCGAGCCAAAAATCGGAAAAACGTCTAATATACTGGACCCAGGCAGCTTCCTTCCTTCCCTTTCATTGGATAGTGTGATCCCAAGGACGTCATCCCTCATACATAACGGGCTAAAATGGCCTTAGATGCCGAAAGTCCAGAAATCTAATTAATAACCTTTATCCTGCTAATTCAAAGACTAGCCTATACACGCCATTATGCTGATTTAAATCATCAAGTACGAAACGATGCTGTTGGCAATGACATTTATTAGTGTGACTGTTCATTAGGGCTTTTTTTTAACAAAGAATGGAATATTTAAATAAATCTGAGAAGTGAGTTAGGATAATAAAACCATTGAAGTACGCGTTCATTTCAATGAAACATATATAAAGGAACTTCCTTACATAAATCAATGGATTGAAAAACCAAAATTACGTAGGCATTCAACAACTTTAAATAGTGTTATTAAATTTTTTGTCAATAGTCATATAGACTTTTGTTCATATTAGCATCCAGGCATCTACATGTTCTCTGTCATAACCATGAAGAGCGAGAATAAACATTCATGTGAATGCGTTTCCTTGAGTTAGAAATTGCAACGTGATTGAATTCCCAGAAGAATGAAAGATCATTCGGAGAAGAAACTAACGATCTTTTCTATGTCAACAATTTGCTGACTCTAGTTCAAAAATCTGACAAGGAAACTTGTGTGAATGTGAAACTCGTTTTTCCACGAACATCACAGAATAGGGAAAAATTGTTCTTCATTCAGTAAAATTTCAAAAGAGAAATTCAACGAAAGAACAAATTAAAGGAATTTCTAGGTGGAATATTTTCACTCAATGTTGCAGTTTTTTAACCAAAAAAAAAAGAGAGAGAGAGAGAGAGAGAGAGAAAGAGAGAGAATCGTAGGCACAAGTTATAAATTTGCAAAATGTGCAAAGCAGCAAAGAAATTATTGTTTACACACGTTTCCAGTACTAAGAGATGCTTGTACGCTTGATAGACTTAAAAATGCCATTATCTTTGTACGTTGTTGATATTTCCTTACAGAGTAGATAAGAGTGAATTTGCACATAATAATATTCCACCAGAACCAATTAAGAACATAATGGTCGTAGATTAAGGGAAATTTTCCGAATCTCGGGAAAATATCGTGGCAAAATTTAGTAAATACGAAAAAAGGGAAATTTCAACGAATGGATATGTTACAATGCAGACAAATAATTTACCTGAGTTTTATGGACCGAATTGCATGGTACTATTTTCTTTCTCTATTGTATTGAGAACAACCGGTAAACCCTAATTCCCTTCACTTCCTTTGAAAGTAATGTTGTTAACAATATGAGAAATGTATCGTCTCCAAAACTACACAATTGTCAAGGTAAGACGAGACCAGACGAGAAACTACAATTATAGCCTCTTTCTCGAGTTAAGAATCGAGACGAGATGAGAAACAACAATAGTAGCCTCGATTTCGAGATAAGAATCGAGACGAAACAACAAATTATAGACTCGTTTTGGAGATAAGAATAAAGACAAGAAACAACAATTATAGCCTCCTTTTGGAGATAAGAATCGATATTAAACGAGACATGATACAACAATTATAGCCTACTTTTGGAGATAAGAATTGATATTAAACGAGACAAGAAACAACAATTATAGCCTTCTTTTAGAGATAAGAATCGATATTAAACGAGACAAGAAACAACAATTATAGCATTCTTTTGGAGATAAGAATCGATATTAAACGAGACAAGAAACAACAATTATAGCCTCCTTTTGGAGATAAGAATCGATAATAAACGGGACAAAAAAAAACAATTATAGCCTCCTCTTGGAGATAAGATTCGATATTAAACGAGACAAGAAACAACAATTATAGCATTCTTTTGGAGATAAGAATCTATATTAAACGAGACAAAAAAACAACAATTATAGCGTACTTTTGGAGATAAAAATCGATATTAAACGAGACAAGAAACAACAATTATAGCCTCCTTTTGGAGATAAGAATCGATATTAAACGAGACAAAAAACAACAATTATAGCCTCCTTTTGGAGATAAGAATCGATACTAAACGAGTTAAAAAAAACACCAATTACAGCCTTCTTTTGGAGATAAGAATCGATATTAAACGAGACAAGAAAAAACAATTATAACCTCCTTTTGGAGATAAGAATCGATATTAAACGACACAAGACACAACAATTATAACCTCCTTTTGGAGATAAGAATCTATATTAAACGACACAAGACACAACAATTATAACCTCCTCCTGGAGATAAGATTCGATATTAAACGAGACAAGAAACAACAATTATAGCATTCTCTTGGAGATAAGAATCGATATTAAACGAAACAAAAAAAACAACAATTATAGCGTACTTTTGGAGATAAGAATCGATATTAAACGACACAAAACACAACAATTATAGTCTCCTTTCGGAGATAAGAATCGATATTAAACGGGACAAAAAACAACAATTATAGCCTCCTCTTGGAGATAAGATTCGATATTAAACGAGACAAGAAATACAATTGTAGCATTCTTTTGGAGATAAGAATCGATATTAAACGAGACAAAAACAAAAACAATTATATCGTACTTTTGGAGATAAGAATCGATATTCAACGGGACAAAAAACTACAATTATACCCTCCTCTTGGAGATAAGATTCGATATTAAACGAGACAAGAAACAACAATTATAGCATTCTTTTGGAGATAAGAATCGATATTAAACGAGACAAGAAACAACAATTATAGCCTCCTTTTGGAGATAAGAATCGATATTAAACGGGACAGAAAACAACAATTATAGCCTCCTCTTGGAGATAAGATTTGATATTAAACGAGACCAGAAACAACAATTATAGCATTCTTTTGGAGATAAGAATCGATATTAAACGAGACAAGACACAACAATTATAGCCTCCTTTTGGAGATAAGAATTGATATTAAACGAGACGAGAAACAGCAATTATAGCCTTCTTTTAGATATAAAAATCGATATTAAACTAAACAAGAAACAAGAACTATAGCCTTCTTTTGGAGATAAGAATCGATATTAAACGAGACATGATACAACAATTATAGCCTTCTTTTGCAGATAAGAATCGATATTAAACGACACAAGACATAACAATTATAACCTCCTTTTGGAGATAAGAATCGATATAAAAGGAGTTTAAAAAACACCAATTATAGCCTTCTTTTGGAGATAAGAATCGATATAAAACGACACAAGAAACAACAATTATAGCCTCCTTTCGGAGATAAGACTCGATACTAAACGAGTTAAAAAAACACCAATTATAGCCTCCTTTTGGAGATAAGAATCGATATAAAACGAGACAAGAAACAACAATTATAGCCTCCTTTTGGAGATAAGAATCGATATTAAACGAGACAAGAAACAACAATTATAGCATTCTTTTGGAGATAAAAATCGATATTAAACGAGACAAGAAACAACAATTATAGCGTACTTTTGGAGATAAGAATCGATATTAAACGGGACAAAAAACAACAATTATAGCCTCCTCTTGGAGATAAGATTCGATATTAAACGAGAGAAGAAACAACAATTATAGCCTTCTTTTGGGGATAAGAATCGATATTAAACGAGACAAAAAACAACAATTATAGCCTCCTCGTAGAGATAAGAATCGATATTAAACGAGACAAGAAACAACAATTATAACATTCTTTTGGAGTTAAAAATCGATATTAAACGAGACAAAAACAACAACAATTATAGCGTACTTTTGGAGATAAGAATCGATATTAAACGGGACAAAAAACAACAATTATAGCCTCCTCTTGGAGATAAGATTCGATATTAAACGAGACATGATACAACAATTATAGCCTCCTTTTGGAGATAAGAATCGATATTAAACGGGACAAAAAAACTACAATTATAGCCTCCTCTTGGAGATAAGATTCGATATTAAACGAGACAAGATACAACAATTATAGCATTCTCTTGAAGATAAGAATCGATATAAAACGAGACAAGAAACAACAATTATAGCCTCCTTTTGGAGATAAGAATTGATATTAAACGGGACAGAAAACAACAATTATAGCCTCCTCTTGGAGATAAGATTTGATATTAAACGAGACAAGAAACAACAATTATAGCATTCTTTTGGAGATAAGAATCGATATTAAACGAGACAAAAACAACAACAATTATAGCGTACTTTTGGAGATAAGAATCGATATTAAACGGGACAAAAACAACAATTATAGCCTCTTCTTGTAGATAAGATTCGATATTAAACGAGACAAGAAACAACAATTATAGCATTCTTTTGGAGATAAGAATCGATATTAAACGAGACAAAAACAACAACAAATATAGCGTACTTTTCTAGATAAGAATCGATATTAAACGACACAAGAAACAACAATTATAGCATCCTCTTGGAGATAAGAATCGATATTAAACGACACAAGACACAACAATTATAGCCTCCTTTCGGAGATAAGAATCGATACTAAACGAGTTAAAAAAAACCAATTATAGCCTCCTTTTGGAGATAAGAATTGATATTAAACGAGACGAGAAACAGCAATTATAGCCTTCTTTTAGATATAAGAATCGATATTAAACTAAACAAGAAACAAGAACTATAGCCTTCTTTTGGAGATAAGAATCGATATTAAACGAGACATGATACAACAATTATAGCCTTCTTTTGCAGATAAGAATCGATATTAAACGACACAAGACACAACAATTATAACCTCCTTTTGGAGATAAGAATCGATATAAAAGGAGTATAAAAACACCAATTATAGCCTTCTTTTGGAGATAAGAATCGATATTAAACGACACAAGAAACAACAATTATAGCCTCCTTTCGGAGATAAGAATCGATACTAAACGAGTTAAAAAAAACACCAATTATAGCCTCCTTTTGGAGATAAGAATCGATATAAAACGAGACAAGAAACAACAATTATAGCCTCCTTTTGGAGATAACATTCGATATTAAACGAGAGAAGAAACAACAATTATAGCCTTCTTTTGGGGATAAGAATCGATATTAAACGAGACAAAAAACAACAATTATAGCCTCCTCGTGGAGATAAGAATCGATATTAAACGAGACAAGAAACAACAATTATAGCATTCTTTTGGAGATAAAAATCGATATTAAACGAGACAAAAACAACAACAATTATAGCGTACTTTTGGAGATAAGAATCGATATTATACGGGACAAAAAACAACAATTATAGCCTCCTCTTGCAGATAAGATTCGATATTAAACGAGACATGATACAACAATTATAGCCTCCTTTTGGAGATAAGAATCGATATTAAACGGGACCAAAAACTACAATTATAGCCTCCTCTTGGAGATAAGATTCGATATTAAACGAGACAAGATACAACAATTATAGCATTCTTTTGAAGATAAGAATCGATATAAAACGAGACAAGAAACAACAATTATAGCCTCCTTTTGGAGATAAGAATCGATATTAAGCGGGACAAAAAACAACAATTATAGCCTCCTCTTGGAGATAAGATTCGATATTAAACGAGAAGAAACAACAATTATAGCATTCTTTTGGAGATAAGAATCCATATTAAACGAGACAAGAAACAACAATTATAGCCTTCTTTTGGAGATAAGAATCGATATTAAACGAGACAAAAACAACAACAATTATAGCGTACTTTTGGAGATAAGAATCGATATTAAACGGGAAAAAAACAACAATTATAGCCTCCTCTTGGAGATAAGATTCGATATTAAACGAGACATGATACAACAATTATAGCCTCATTTTGGAGATAAGAATCGATATTAAACGGGACAAAAAACAACAATTATAGCCTCCTCTTGGAGATAAGATTCGATATTAAACGAGACAAGAAACAACAATTATAGCATTCTTCTGGAGATAAGAATCGATATTAAACGAGAAAAGAAACAACAATTATAGCCTCCTTTTGGAGCTAAGAATCGATATTAAACGGGACAAAAAACAACAATTATAGCCTACTCCTGCAGATAAGATTCGGTATTAAACGAGACAAGAAACAACAATTATAGCATTCTTTTGGAGATAAGAATCGATATTAAACGAGACAAAACAACAATTATAGCGTACTTTTGGAGATAAGAACCAATATTAAACGAGACAAGAAACAACAATTATAGCCTCCTTTTCGAGATAAAAATCGGTATTAAACGACATAAGAAACAACAATTATAGCCTCCTTTTGGAGATAAGAATCGATATTAAACGAAAAAAGAAACAACAATTATAGCCTCCTTTGGAGATAAGAATCGATATTAAACGACACAAGACACAACAATTATAGCCTCCTTTCGGAGATAAGAATCGATACTAAACGAGTTAAAAAAGACACCAATTGTAGTCTTCTCTTAGAAATAAGAATCGATATTAAACTAAACAAGAAACAACAACTATAGCCTTCCTTTGGAGATAAGAATCGATATTAAACGAGACATGATACAACAATTATAGCCTTCTCTTTGAGATAAGAATCGATATTAAACGGGACAAAAAACAACAATTATAGCCTCCTCTTGGAGATAAGATTCGATATTAAACGAGACAAGAAACAACAATTATAGCATTCTTCTGGAGATAAGAATCGATATTAAACGAGACAAAAAACAACAATTATAGCCTACTCTTGCAGATAAGATTCGGTATTAAACGAGACAAGAAACAACAATTATAGCCTTCTTTTGGAGATAAGAATCGATATTATGCGACACAAGAAACAACAATTATAGCCTCCTTTTGGAGATAAGAATCGATATTAAACGACACAAGACACAACAATTATAACCTCCTTTTGGAGATAAGAATCGATATTAAAGGAGACAAGAAACATCAAATATGGCCCCCTTTTGGAGATAGGAATCGATATTAAGCGAGAGAAGAAACAACAATTATAGCCTTCTTTTGGGGATAAGAATCGATATTAAACGAGACATGATACAACAATTATAACCTCCTTTTGGAGATAAGAATCGATATTAAACGAGACAAGAAACAACAATTATAGCCTTCTTTTGGGGATAAGAATCGATATTAAACGACACAAGAAACAACAATTATAGCCTCCTTTTGGAGATAAGAATCGATATTAAACGACACAAGACACAACAATTATAACCTCCTTTTGGAGATAAGAATCGATATTAAACGAGACAAGAAACCACAATTATAGCCTCCTCTTGGAGATAAGAATCAATATTAAACGGCACAAGAAACAACAATTATAGCCTTCTTTTGGAGATAAGAATCGATTTTAAACGAGACAAAAAACAACAATTATAGCCTTCTTTTGGGGATAAGAATCGATATTAAACGACACAAGAAACAACAATTATAGCCTTCTTTTGGAGATAAGAATCGATATTAAACGAGACAAAAAACAACAATTATAGCCTCCTTTTGGAGATAAGAATCGATATTAAACGAGACAAGAAACCACAATTATAGCCTCTTTTTGGAGATACGAATCAATATTAAACGGCACAAGAAACAACAATTATAGCCTTCTTTTGGAGATAAGAATCGATATTAAACGAGACAAAAAACAACAATTATAGCCTCCTTTTGGAGATAAGAATCAATATTAAACGGCACAAGAAACAACAATTATAGCCTTCTTTTGGAGATAAGAATCGATATTAAACGAGACAAAAAACAACAATTATAGCCTCCTTTTGGAGATAAGAATCGATATTAAACGGCACAAGAAACAACAATTATAGCCTTCTTTTGGAGATAAGAATCGATATTAAACGAGACAAAAAACAATTATAGCCTCCTTTTGGAGATAAGAATCGATATTAAACGAGACAAAAAACAACAATTATAGCCTCCTTTTGGAGATAAGAATCGATATTAAACGAGACAAGAAACCACAATTATAGCCTCCTTTTGGAGATAAGAATCAATATTAAACGAGACAAAAAACAACAATTATAGCCTCCTTTTGGAGATAAGAATCGATATTAAACGAGACAAGACACAACAATTATAGCCTCCTTTTGGAGATAAGAATCAATATTAAACGGCACAAGAAACAACAATTATAGCCTTCTTTTGGAGATAAGAATCGATATTAAACGAGACAAAAAACAACAATTATAGCCTCCTTTTGGAGATAAGAATCGATATTAAACGAGACAAGAAACCACAATTATAGCCTCCTTTTGGAGATAAGAATCAATATTAAACGGCACAAGAAACAACAATTATAGCCTTCTTTTGGAGATAAGAATCGATATTAAACGAGACAAAAAACAACAATTATAGCCTCCTTTTGGAGATAAGAATCGATATTAAACGAGACAAGAAACCACAATTATAGCCTCCTTTTGGAGATAAGAATCAATATTAAACGGCACAAGAAACAACAATTATAGCCTTCTTTTGGAGATAAGAATCGATATTAAACGAGACAAAAAACAACAATTATAGCCTCCTTTTGGAGATAAGAATCAATATTAAACGGCACAAAAAACAACAATTATAGTCTTCTTTTGGAGATAAGAATCGATATTAAACGAGACAAAAAACAACAATTATAGCCTCCTTTTGGAGATAAGAATCAATATTAAACGGCACAAGAAGCAACAATTATAGCCTTCTTTTGGAGATAAGAATCGATATTAAACGAGACAAGAAACAAGAATTATAGCCTTCTTTTGGAGATAAGAATCGATATTAAACGAGACAAAAAACAACAATTATAGCCTTCTTTTGGAGATAAGAATCGATATTAAACGAGACAAAAAACAACAATTATAGCCTTCTTTTGGGGATAAGAATCGATATTAAACGACACAAGAAACAACAATTATAGCCTTCTTTTGGAGATAAGAATCGATATTAAACGAGACAAAAAACAACAATTATAGCCTCCTTTTGGAGATAAGAATCGATATTAAACGAGACAAGAAACCACAATTATAGCCTCCTTTTGGAGATAAGAATCAATATTAAACGGCACAAGAAACAACAATTATAGCCTTCTTTTGGAGATAAGAATCGATATTAAACGAGACAAAAAACAACAATTATAGCCTTCTTTTGGAGATAAGAATCGATATTAAACGAGACAAAAAACAACAATTATAGCCTCTTTTTGGAGATAAGAATCAATATTAAACGGCACAAGAAACAACAATTATAGCCTTTTTTTGGAGATAAGAATCGATATTAAACGAGACAAGAAACAACAATTATAGCCTTCTTTTGGGGATAAGAATCGATATTAAACGACACAAGAAACAACAATTATAGCCTCCTTTTGGAGATAAGTATCGATATTAAACGACACAAGACACAACAATTATAACCTCCTTTTGGAGATAAGAATCGATATTAAACGAGACAAAAAATAACAATTATATTCTTTGTTTCGAGATAGGAATCGAGACGTGATGAGACGCGAAAAAACGAATTATAGCCTTGTTTTGGAGATAAGAATCATGACAAGAGACAACAATTATAACCTCCTTTTGGAGATAAGAATCGATATTAAACGTGACAAGAAACAACAATTATAGCCTTCTTTTGGAGATAAGAATCGATATTAAATGAGACAAGAAGCAACAATTATAGTCTAATTTTGGAGATAAGGATCGATATTAAACGAGACAAAAAACAACAATTATAGTCTTTTTTTTGGAGATAAGAATTGATATTAAACGACACAAGAAACAACAATTATATCCTCCTTTTTGAGATAAGAATCGATATTAAACGACACAAGACACAACAATTATAGCCTCCTTTCGGAGATAAGAATCGATACTAAACGAGTTAAAAAAACACCAATTACAGCCTCCTTTTGGAGATAAGAATCGATATTAAACGAGACAAGAAACAACAATTATAGCCTCCGTTTGGAGATAAGAATCGATATTAAACGAGGCAAGAAACAACAATTACACTAGTCAACAAGGTTTTTTACACATGAAAGATGAATGCTGATCTTAAAGGAACTTTGATCGCTGAATTCGAATCTGCAATCCGTTTTTCTCTGTCGCGCACAGTTTTCCCGTAACAGAGGGATTTTCGGGAAATTTCTTCCCAAAATTTCCCTTTTTCTTCATTTTTGTACCTCTAGCTCGGGCACCCTTTGGCATATAAACATACAAATTATATTCTCGGTTAGCTTGATTTATACTTAGTAAACCCTGTAAATTTCATCTGAGTCGCATCTTTCTTCATTGAGATATAAGTATATTTCTATAAATATATGCTATGTGTACTGTCCATTTTACCATATACAATAGGTGCAGAAAAATCACACGTAATTTCCACGGGAATTACAATATAAGCAAGGTTTATACTTTATTGGATTTGTAATGAAACATACTTTACAATGATGTATACAGCATGTCCGCCATTTTTATAAGAGGGAAATTCTAGAGGGATTTTTCGGGAAGTTCCCTAAAAAAATAGATTTTTTGTCTCATGTCATTGTTCATATAGTGATACAGAAACGGGAACTGCACCAGATTAATCCTATTGGAAAACTGATGTTTAACTCCAAAAGTATACAACAAAATCCTTAGTTTCCACGCCTTTTAAACGTTATTCAAGATAGTAAACAAAAAATTAATATTGACCTACAAAAACAAATATCAATAACTCACAATGCATCAAATGCACAACTGCTTTAAAAAGTATGAAAATAAAACATTTGTACTTACAATTAATTCTTCCTTTTGTAGTGCCAGTCACTTTCTCTAACTAAAAACCTGCAGTAGTCGCCCGTCATATGAGGATCCCATTTACCTTGATAACGTTGCTCCATTTTTTGAATGTCCTGATGGAATCGTTCCCCTTGTTCGTCACTTACAGCTCCTAAATTCTCGGGGAAAAATTCCAAGTGGGAATGAAGAAAGTGAATTTTCAGGGACATTCTGCACCCTAACCTTTGATAGCTATCCAAAAGCTCTTGAACCAATTGACGGTAATTTTCTGCCTTATGATTTCCCAAAAACCCATACATCACTTTACTGAAAGCTCTCCAGGCGGATAGTTCATCATTATTTAACTTTGTCTCAAAGATGTTGTCCTTTAATAGTTTCCGAATTTGGGGCCCGACGAATATCCCCTCTTTTACTTTCGCGTCACTAAGTTTTGGAAACTGACTTCTAAGGTACGCAAAACCTTCTCCATTATTGTCCATGGCCTTAACAAAGTTTTTCATTAAGCCTAATTTTATATGTAAAGGCGGCAGCAGAATTTTTTCTGAATTAACTAAGGGAGAATACTTAACATTGTGTTTCCCTGGCATATATGTTTCTCTTGGGGACCATTCTTTTTTGAATGTAGTGTGATTCGGTTGCCCTACTGTCCCACAAGCAAAGAAAACAACAGTATTTTGTAAATCCTCCCTGAAGCCCCACTAATATAGCAATGACCTTTAAATCACCACAAATTTGCCAACAGTACTTGTTATAATGTGTCACAGCTAACAACACAGACAAATTTCATAAGTTTCCTTCATCTCTACGGAATATGCCATTGGAATTGATGGCTTAGAGTTCTCATTATGTAGCAAAACAGCCTTAAGGCTTGTTTTTAGAGGAATCGATAAACAACCTCCATCCTTCAGGGATGTGTTGGAAACCTAGTGCATCCATTAAACCATCTATATTTGTACATGCACAGAGGGAATTTTGCATTATATAGAAACCTGAAAATTGTTCATGTCGGTTTCTGAAAATTGAAATTTTGGTGGTAGGAGCCAGTAAATTCTATTCTTGAAGTCTCGATCCGAGCAACTCAACTTGTTGCTTACTCAGATTTAGATCCCTCACTAAGTCATTCAGTCTGGGCTGGTTAACAAGAAGAGGTGTGTTTTTGGTTGGGCTATAGTTTGGATCAAAGGAAGTTGATGGTTCGGGCAACTCATCTACTTGCTCTTCTGCTGGAGAAGATTCTTCTGACTGTGCGTATCGATCAGGGATTGGGAGTTCAGGTCCATGTGGTATGGGTTTTACAGCGGATGGAACATTTGGGTACTCAATATTAGATTTTATTCGTTTAGAATGACCCCAAATTTTTGTTAGACAGAAATAACAGTCTTCAGCATGACTGGTTGGTTCTTGCCAGACCATTGGCACCGCAAAAGGCATAGCTCGAGTTTTATCGCCACTTTTCCACTTAATAAGAGTAGAATAGCATGTTACACAGCACACATGGAGAACCCACACTTTGTCTTGATCACCCACATGACACCTAAAATAGCTATAATAAGCTTGTTTCAACGTTTGTTCGGTGAGTTTATACACGCACGCCGCGAGCTCTTCGTAGCGGAGAAAGAAAACAAACACGCAAACGCACTTACGACCACTTGTCACAGGTAAATCCAAATTAAAACTAAACCTACAATATGCATGCAGTTATACAACACTTCCTTATCTATTTGCCATGGACCTGACAATTTATCAGTAGAATCCGATTTTGCGCAGCTTTATTGCATCAGCTAAACACGTGTTGTTGTACAGCTGTATCAATGCAATCACATGCCAGGTAGTAGAAAACCACAGACCTCTTACTCCATGTCATATACTCTCATTTTTCGTATTTGTGCCTGTATGGGTAAATGATTTTTTTTTCTTTCGGTGCAAAGAACGCAACATCACGTCTTAAAATAAGTAGTACAAACAACATACATGCAGCTATATTTATTTCTCTAGAAATAATAATGCGATTGTTCTGAAACTTGCGAGGTTTCTTAAGTATAAATCAAAGTTTTATATGGTGTCATTTTTGTATTTATATTTCAAGGGCCAGTGGTACGAAAATTTGGAAAAAAAGGTATATTTTGAGGGAATTTCTCAGCCCCCTCCCCTTGTCACGCAAAAAACTGTGGGTGATGGAGAAAAAGGGGGTGCACTTTCGAATTCAGCGACCAAAGTTCCTTTAGGATCAGATGTTTTCTTTCATGTGGCAAAAACCGTGTTTACTAGTGAGCTATTGATTTATTTAATTGATATAAATCTATATTCTGGCGCAATTCCCGCTTCTGTATTACTATATGAACAGTAACATGAGACAAAAAATCTACTTTTTTAGGGAATTTCCCGAAAAATCCCTCTAGAATTTCCCTCTTATAAAAATGGCGGACATGGTGTATACATCATTGTAAAGTATGTTTCATTACAAATCCAATGAAGTATAAACCTTCCTTATATTGTAATTCCCTGGAAGTTACATGTGATTTTTCTGCACCTATTGTATATGATAAAATGGACAGTACACATAGCATATATTTATAGAAATATATTTATTTCTCAATGAAGAATGATGCGACTCAGATGAAACTTACAGGGTTTACTAAGTGTAAATCAAGCTAACCTCGAATATAACTTGTATGTTTATATGCCTAAGGGTGCCCGAGCTAGAGGTACAAAAATGAAGAAAAAGGGAAATTTTGGGGGGAAATTTCCCGAAAATCCCTCTGTTACGAGAAAACTGTGCGCGATAAAGAAAAACGGATTGCAGATTCGAATTCAGCGGTCAAAGTTCCTTTAAGATCAGGTGTTTTCTCTCATGTGGCAGAAAAAAAGTTAAAATTTGTTGACTAGTGTTACAGCCTCCTTTTGGGGATAAGAATCGATATTAAACGAGACAAAAAACAACAATTATAACCTCCTTTTGGAGATAAGAATCGATATTAAACGACACAAGAAACAACAATTATAGAATTCTTTTGGAGATAAGAATTGATATTAAACGAGATAAAAAAGAACAACAATTATAGCCTCCTTTTCGAGATAAGAATCGATATTAAATGAGACAAAAAACAACAATTATATCCTTTATTTCGAGATAAGAATCGAGACGTGATGAGACGCGAAAAAACGAATTATAGCCTTGTTTTGGAGATAAGAATCAAGACAAGAAACAACAATTATAACCTCCTTTTGGAGATAAGAATCGATATTAAACGTGACAAGAAACAACAATTATAGTCTTCTTTTGGAGATAAGAATCGATATTAAACGAGACAAGAAACAACAATTATAGCCTTCTATTGGAGATAAGAATCGATATTAAACGTGACAAGAAACAACAATTATAGCGTACTTTTGGAGATAAGAATCGATACTAAACGAGTTAAAAAAAACATCAATTATAGCCTCGTTTTGGAGATAAGCATCGATATTAAACGAGACGAGAGACAACAATTATAGCCTCCTTTTGGAGATAAGAATCGATACTAAACGAGTTAAAAAAAACATCAATTATAGCCTCCTTTTGGAGATAAGCATCGATATTAAACGAGACGAGAGACAACAATTATAGCCTCCTTTTGGAGATAAGAATCGATACTAAACGAGTTAAAAAAAACATCAATTATAGCCTCCTTTTGGAGATAAGCATCGATATTAAACGAGACGAGAGACAACAATTATAGCCTCCTTTTGGAGATAAGAATTGAGACAAGAAACAATTATAGCCTCCTTTGCAAAATAAGAAACAAGGTGAGAGGAGAAATTTACGAGTTTCGTGAGCAACAAAAATTCACTGAAATCTTAGATTTCAGACAATATTCTAATGTGATATAATTTGTAGTATAAACGCATTAAGTTGATAGAGTGATTTTTCGAACACAATGAAGATCGTTTCTCAGCCCTTAAAGATACGCATGTTATTACATAATATACTCCAATAATAAATATATTTTAAGTATTGTTATATTATAGCCTTCGTGGACCTCTCGTCAGACAGAAGGATTCTGATAAATTAGAGTTGATATTAAGGCAAAAATCAAGGCATACGTTTTATAAATAAATTTACACAAACTTCGAGACAGGACGAGAAAACTGTTACGAGAATCACAACAAGACGGAAAAGAATTCTTCGCGAATTGAGACGAGACAATAGTTGTACAAAAGCTAACGTGATGAGACGAGAAAGCCTTATCTTTCATCTCGTCTCATTTCGTCTAATTGGCAACACTATTGCAAAATCTTCCTTTTTAGAGATTTTGGTAACTGACCCAGCGCTCCAAGAGAAATGGTCTGAATTTTAATGTTATTCTAAACCTTATGTTTATAATTTCAAATAAAGAAAGTTCTTGGTATCGCTTGTAAAGGAAAGAAAGAAGTTAAGCAGTTGCTATTGTTCTATATGGACGGCAATTACTTTAACCTCTGTCTTCTGGTTTTTGTAATCTATTATTATCATAGGTATTCTGCCATTATTGGATGGTCACTTGCCGCAACTGAGAAGCTTCCATGCTCCACGATCTACCGCTAACCTTTTCGTCTTCATGTACGGTGTTTCTATTTGAAATTATTCATCAAATGTAGTCTTCTTGTCCCTCTCCCTGTCTTTCCTGCCACCATACCTTGTAGCACATCCCTCATGATACAGTTCTTTGTGAGCCAATGTCTAACCACTCTCTCTCTTTTTGTTCTTAATAATATCTAAAATTGCTCTTTTCTCCCTCACCTTTTCTAACACACTCTCATTCGTTCTCCGCTCGACCTAGCTAATTCGCTCCATTCTTCTCCACACCCACATTTCGAAAGGTTTCAGTCGTTTTTCATCATTTTTGCATAATATCCATGTTTCTGTCTCACGTAGTTGAATACTCCACACGAAACATTTTAGGAGTCTTTTTTCTCAACTCTTTATTCAAAGTCCCGTACAAGAGACTTTTCTTCCTCCTAAAGGCTTCTTTCGCCATTCCTATCTTTGCTTTTATTTTACGTGTGCACTTCAAATCGAAAACTAGTCACCAGATCTATTTTCTCCTCTCCTACTTTTATGTTTTACTAATTTCATTATATCGTATGTAACATGAAGTTAATTACTTCATTTGAACGGATGCACTTACAGCAAATCTGTTTCCAGGAATTTCAAGAGTAACTTGAATCCAGGAATACATATGTTATAGAATGATCGTACTCGTAAGCGTGGGTTTCGTAAGCAATATACGCTTAACACTGCAGTTGATTGCATTTTCCATTGAGCTTGTCTATCCACCACATCCATTGAGAAACTTGAGTTTAAATTACTTTCTATATTTGGCTTCAAGGGGGAAAAATATGTGTTTCTTTTCTTTTTTTTTCTACAAGAAACATATTGAAGTGTTTCTTATAGAGTTGTGGCGGTTGAAAAGATAACTTTTATCCGTCAGTTGCTGTGGCTGCCAATCTATCGGTAATCTCTTAAGGGAAACGAAAAACCTAAACTCTTGAAGCTATAAAGAATTCCTGGAATGATGATGTGAATCTATGACTCGAAACCACTTTCATAAATGACATGGAAAGGAAAGTGACTTATGATATATGTATTAAGTTGAACATGTAAGAGAAATATTTTTATTTTCCCTAGAAAAAGAAATAAAAGAAGGGGACAGTTAAACACAGAACATATTTGCTTTCTCTATAAATAAATAAATAAATAAATAAATAAATAAATAATCTTAAATATTAGCGTGTATTGAAGAATTTCATTTACATTACCAACAGCCTTCAAAACTTATTGTTTCATGGATACTATAGAACATTCCAAGAAATATTTCTGTGTGTATCATATACAATATTCAAGGAACACGCTTTAAAAGCATTCATTCAAAAAAAAATGAGCTATTTGCACGTACCAGTTCCAGTGTTACCAATTTGGGAGAAAAGTTGCTAAATCTAGAGGATTTTACTTCCAAGATAGTAGCAAGATAGTGTTTTCTTCTTTTTATTAGACTTTTTAGGTCATTTTTAAATGACAATTTGGTGAATTTCGTAAAAATCGAATTGGGTTTGTTCTGCAAATAACTGGCCTTTCTGTAATCAAACACTTGTATTTCGAAATAAATTCAAACATGATATTTTATTTATTTATTTATTTATTTATTTATTTATTTATTTATTTATTTATTTATTTATTTATTTATTTATTGTTTTAATCAGCTGAAGCAACTACATTCAATAAGTGTAGTATGACCGATCGTTCACAATTCCGCTTTGTTTTCTGTTACCCTTTGCCCTCTAACGAAGAATAGTTCCAACCTTTAATGACCTGTAATTTGCAGGGCTTCCCTTGAGAAAAAGAAGTAATATATTATTATCAATAGGAAGCCGATTGGTTGTAGAAGTGGAAGTTAAAGAGAACTGTGTGTTAGATTTGTTCTTTGTGGACTTTTAACTGCTGAGCATCTTTAAAAATCCATAACCATAAATACTTAACAGTGTCGAAAATACGCGTAGTATGGCATCAAAATGTAAGTAAAAGTACGAAAATAAATATAAATGATCCTCAAGTTTAAGGAATGGTTGCGTCCTATGGACAAGGGGAGGATAAGAGCGTATTGTAATATCCCACGTGGTTATGTTTACAAACAACCGACATATGCTTAAATTAACTAACATCAACCATGTGAGTCTTACCAAGGATTATTATTAAGACAGGCGACAGGGACAACAGTGACACCACTGGTCATGTGATGACGAAAGATCAATAGCGTTACCGCCTCACCTAGAGCACATAAACAACAGAGAGGCTTTCAGCGACAAGTATCAGTCTGTGACTGGTCACCTCTCTCCTTTAGCTTGTTTCGGAGCTCTAGGAGAGACAACTCAAAGTCTCTAATATGCTCGGAAATCTAGGCTTCCTCTCTTCCCACTCAGCTTGCTCGGAGCTTTGTTGGGACTAGTTGGCCTAACATCACTCACCTAACTTGCTTCGGAGCTCTGTGACTTCCAACCTCCTCTCTGCTTCTATGAAGCATGGGAATCCTAAAATCCATTCTACCTAGTTTGCTTCGGAGCTCTGTTGTTATCCTACCCTAGGCTTCTCGGGCCTTGGGTCACCTCTCTTTGCTCAGTATTAGAAGATTTAAGTTAAAATGATATTTGTAATAGACTCTTTATAGAGGATTTTGTAGTATATGTCAGTAGTGTGAAAAACGATTCCGGACTGTAATTTGCTCTACCTATACCTGCACAGGCAGAAATTGTGTTAGCAGTATCTAGTAGTAGAAGAAGAAGAAGAAACAGGAAACATCTTTTGAAAAAAAATGTCATCACATGATTTTCATCTACAAGGTTAAAACCATTCATTTATACAAGGAAATTCATGAATAAGTTTTTGGGTCAATATTTTGGCAACACTAGCAAATTTTCATACTGAAACAGGTAAGTACACGTCGCCGTGTTGAGGACAATCAAACAATAACTTGAGAGTTTTGATGAAGATATTTCAAGTTTTCCTCTCCAATCCCAAAACTTTCTTGTCTATAACAATGCAATCATCCAAATTTAAAAATAACTTGTGAATTATGTCGAACAGAGTTCTGAATTTTCTCCAAATACAAAAAAAAAAAAAAAAAAAAAAAATGGCTTCAGTACGAAGAAAGTATAAAGTGAAAAGGTGAAGAGACATACGGTTTCTTTGTAAAATTACGAAAGATGCTGAAAATGTTGACTACTATCATCCAGACATCTTTCAGTACGGTGCACTAATTTTAGTTTATATACCAAAGTTTCCACTAGGATTATTGTACAGGCCATTACGATTTCCTTTCGCAGTGAAGTTGGTTTCATACTGTATATTACGTTCTTTAAGGTACCCTCGCAACTGAAACTCTAGTAGGATTAAATCGGAGTGGCGTATAGTAGTTTGAAGGCATGGGCTACCACTGACCTTGTATATGATTATTAATAATAATAACAACAACAATATTATTATTATTATTATTATTATTATTATTATTATTATTATTATTATTATTATTATTATTATTATTATTATCTCACAGTAAGCCTGGTCATTAACCGTTCCACCGAAAAGAATAAAAAAACTAGTTCCTTTCATGGTCATCCACAGGAGACATTGAGGCCTGGAGAATTGACCACTTGCTCCATTTTTTTTATTTTTTTTTTAAGTCCTGTCTTGCACCCACCCAAAGAATTAAGCCCTTTATTTGGAATGTGCAGTTAAGAAGGAACTGTAAGTATAGCCGGACGGTTATTGAGCAAAGCGATTTATTTTTAAAAAAAAACTTTATTAGAACATTTTACAAATAAATTGCAGGGGATTATGCCCTTTAACTACAGTGTGTCCGTTAAGTCGCCCAACCCAAAGTTTGATTGCGAATATCTTTTGATCTAAGAATGATAAAGACTTGAGACTTGGAACAAGTGTAGGCATGTTCTATGTAGAGATTTTCGATATCATGACCAATGCTGGAACTTATGACGTTTTATATAGTAACGAAAGAAATTACCGTAAGTGTAAAATAAAAAAATGTGCAAAATGAAGAAAATCGATATTCACTTGCAGAAAACTGATATCCTGCGGATGAATTCCTTCGTATATGTACAGTGTGCATCGAAAATGTGACACGGATGATGCAGTGTTGCCTTATAAAAAGCCTATTTAATGCAAGTCCGTAAAATGTTTTTTCTCTTTTTTTTTTTTTTTTTTTTACAGAAACGCGGGCCTTTTGGTAACACTGTTGGTAACAATGGTGTCGTTAAATTATTGCAACAGGTGTATTTTTAGGTTAATTAGTGATAAGCAATGATTATTTGCACATAATTGATAACATTAATTTTTATTCAAAAATTTGCGATTTGTCATTCTTAAATCAAAAGATATACGCAATCAAACTTTGGATTGCGTTACTTTACGAACACACTGTATAATCATAAGGATAGGAGAGATAATTATATAGACAAATATAAGGGTTAGGGTACAGAAGAGCAGTGGAGTGGGTAGAGCTGAAAAGCAATGGTGAAGATGAAAAAGTAAATAAGGTGCTCTTCACCACAAGACAGGGAAAAACGTCAGAGACACGAAAAAAAAGAAATGAAATCTTTCAGTTTAACGTACCGTGATGATGCCTGTTAAGCTAAGAGAGACGATGATTAAAGCAAGTGAATGATTATAGATAAATTGGTGGAAGACTTCGTGTAGAGTATTCTACTCTATGGGGCAGAAATATAGACATTACGCAAAAATGGTGAAAAACTACTGAAAGCTTTCTAAATGTGGGTGTGGAGAAGAATCGAAAGAATTAGCTGGATTGAGCGAAAAACGAATGAGAGGGTCTTAGAAATGGGGAGAGAGAAAAGATAAATTTTAGATATTATTAAGAAGAGAAAGAGAAACTGGTTGGGACATTGGCTAAGAAGGAACTGTATCATAAGGGACATGTTAAAGGGTATGGTAGCAGGAAAAAGAGGGAGGGAATGAAGGAGGCTACAATTGATGGATTATATCAAAACAGAAAAACCGTACGTGAAGACGAAGAGGTTAGCGGAAGACCGTAGAGCATGGAACAACTAAACGAATCGTAACTGCATATATGTCTGGTATGGTATCCAATAATTTCTTTAACCGCTTTCTGCATATTTTTTTTTTCTTTTAGCGAAAAAAAAATAATCAGTATTGGAAATCCTCATATGGGAACTTGAAAAATGAATTAAAACTTGAATTTTAGATTTTTCACTTAATTCCGATGAGAAATAAGTAAGTGCTATATATGACACACTTACAACTCACAAAGAACATGTTTGTCACACCAAAATCTCTTATTCATATACGTCAATATCTCACACAGCAGACAAAACAGTTATTTGGTGCCTTTGATAAATCACACAAAAGTTAAAGTGAAAAGAGGGTATGTGTCATGTATTGCACGGTATGCGGTAAGGGATTAAAATAACAGTAGCATACTGTATTTCTGCCGAACACGGACTATCATTGCAAAACCTTATGACAATGATATTTATCGAGTTTCTGTAATTCTCTATTTAAATGTGCCAGTAATAGTACAGTACATGAACATGAATATAATATGATGTATGTATGATATGTATATTTAATAAAATGTCACCCATTTATCGAGAAAGAATCAGTAAAATTTGAATGTAAGACGACGAATGACGTTTGTAGAGAAGGTTGTATTCTCCAAGGATTTTTCCATTTCTTGAAAGATTTCTGATTTAGCTACTTGAGTGAGCACATGACAAAAACTGACTTCGACACCGCCATTACGCGTCTTATACCTGACAGGAGTACTTATTTTCCATTTCATTAAATTAAAAAGAAAAAGAAAGAAAGAAGAAATTCAAAATGGAAGGAGCAACTGAGCAAAAAAGGCAACACTACAAACTAGGATCGATGTTCTTTTGTTTCCTGAGTTGTCAAAAACTAATAACGAAGTTTTTTTTTTTTTTTTTTTCGTTTTCAATGAAGACCTTTTGTTGAATATAAATTTGCCGAGCTGCTAATGCAACTACGAAGTTTCCTGTTCCCATGGAAAGATACGGTTAGATCTCGATGAATCGAATTCCTTGATAACTCGATTATTTTTTCAATTTCTCTAGAACTTTCCATAACACTGAATGTTAAAATAACATCTAGGCTGTAAGTCGAATGTTTAAAAATTACAACCTCGATAAGCCGAATTTTAAGGGTTTCATAAACATTTAAAAATCTCGTTAACTTGAACTTTCGTATCTCTGAACTTCTACGACTCGAAGTTTAGCTCCATAAATCGATTTTTTATGTGACCTCGATAACTCGAAGTTATAGCTCCATGCTTTTACGTAATTGTCAATGTTGCTTGTCGTGTCATTGTTGCTAGTGTCTACTGTAATTGTGTTGTACTCATGTCTAGTATTTTGTTTTTACTAAACATCTTATTTAATTTATTCGAGTTATAGAGGTTGAATGAATAAAACTTCGAGTTTTAGAGGTTGAATGAAAAAAACTTCGAGTTATAGAGGTTGAATGAATAAAACTTCGAGTTATAGAGGTTGAATGAATGAAACTTCGAGTTGTAGAGGTTGAATGAATAAAACTTCGAGTTGTAGAGGTTGAATGAATAAAAATTCGAGTTATAGAGGTTAAATGAATAAAACTTCGAGTTATAGAGGTTGAATGAATGAAACTTCGAGTTGTAGAGATTGAATGAATAAAACTTCGAGTTATAGAGGTTAAATGAATAAAACTTTGAGTTATAGAGGTTGAATAAATGAAACTTCGAGTTACAGAGGTTGAATTAATGAAACTTCAAGTTATAGAGGTTGAATGAATAAAACTTCGAGTTATAGAGGTTGAATGAATAAAACTTCGAGTTATAGAGGTTGAATGAATAAAACTTCGAGTTATAGAGGTTTAACGGATAAAACTACGAGTTATCGAGGTTGAAAGAATGAAACTTCGAGTTACACAGGTTATATAGTCACTTTTCATAAGGAACGTTGAACTTCGATATCTCGAATTTTTGTTATGTGGTCTTCTTGGTAACTCAAACCTCGATTACTCGAAAAACTCGATAACTCGAATTTTTATCTATTCCCTTCAGTTTCGAGGTTCGAGTTATCGAGTTTTTCGAGTAATCAAATTATCGATTTATCGAGTTTTTCAAGTTCGCGTTATCAAGGTTCCCGTTGTATTTCATTTGAATCGAATGTTTTTTTCCATAAACTTAAAATTGGTTATGTTTTTCATTGTTAGTATCATTATGTAAAGATATAGTTAGAGACGGCACTTGAAGAGGGTTGTAGAAAAAATTAACTTCATCTGTACAGGCTGAGAGAAAACAGTGTAATATAATTCTCAAAAACTACGCATTACAATCACCAACAATCATTTTGTTCAATTGAAATACATCTATTTATTGGTATTATGTCTCACCTTCGGACAATAAGTGGCATTTCAACGTGTCTCTGGTACACGCGGCGCCGGGTTCGATTTCCGATGTGAGAACGCAAAAAAAACATTAATTTTACAATACTTCAGTTTTGTTATTATTCGTCTCTTTTAGCCTAAAGGGAATAATCTGTGGGACGTTAAACTAAAAATTCTTTTAGTTTCGTTTCATTTCGAATTTCAATGTTGAATCTTCTGAAGTTTATGTAACGAAACAAACTAAAATTTGTTGATGTCAGATTATAAACACTTGTTTTAACAATTTGAGTGCTGGCATTTTTTGCTACATTTAAAAAAAATCACATCTACAAAATGCAATATTACGTATTATACACCGCTGTAAAGCAATGGCGTATATTGGTTTGATGGCTTGGGCTACCACCAAGAATTATAACATATATACATACCGGTATATAACATATTATTATTATTATTATTATTATTATTATTATTATTATTATTATTATTATTATTATTATTATTATTATTATTATTATTATTATTATTATTATTATAGTTTGGTTTCCACGTTATTATACAGTCTTCTTCAAAATAAGAGAAAAAATTACAACATACTTTCCTTTTGTGAAGCAGATAAATGTGATTTTCTCTTCGCTAGAAACATTTATATTATCTTACTAGTAGGGATGGCCACATTTTTTCGAAAAATACTTTCTCGAAAAATGGATTTTTCGAAAACGAAAAACGAAAAACGAAAAATTTTTCGAAAAACGAAAAATTTTTCGAAAAACGAAAAACGAAAAATTTTTCGAAAAACGAAAAACGAAAAATTTTTCGAAAAACGAAAAACGAAAAATTTTTCGAAAAACGAAAAACGAAAAATTTTTCGGAAAACGAAAAACGAAAAACGAAAAATTTTTCGGAAAACGAAAAACGAAAAATTTTTCGGAAAACGAAAAACGAAAAACGAAAAATTTTTCGGAAAACGAAAAACGAAAAAAATCGAAACAGAAGGAGATGGAACACGAAGGGACGAAACGAAACTGATGAGAAATTTGAAGTTGCGAAAGAGCAACATTTCCTTCCCTGCCTGGTTTGATTGAAGTTATAAACAAAAGAAAAGAAACGCATCATTACATACAGATAAGCTTTACTCCCTGACTGAAATTGAATAGTATCTTATTTCGCTGATGCGGCGTGTTCTAATCGTAATAGCTATTTGAGACTGCTTTTAGCTAGCTATCTCGTACTCGCCTTTGTTGATACGGTACGTGGTTTCGTATTCGCTGTGACTGAATATTTTGGTAACAATAAAAGATTGTTGTTTAGAGAAAGGACACGTGTCCTACGATATCAACACTTCTGATATGTTTATTGGCCTAGTGGGAGAAGCATTAGTTCGTTATGAGGAATACCCAACTGAGTTCATTATATCAGTTACCAACGCAGAGCTTGTTTCGAACTATATAAGATAACTGCAAGAAGAGATATTTTCGGGAAGTATTTACAATGGGAAAGTCGAATATATGGGAACATTTCACTCGTGAAAATGATGGTGTTTCTTCAAAATGCAATTACTGTCGAAGTATTATCCACAATCGAAATTCAACGACTGGCTTGTGGTACCATTTAAGATCACGACACGTTGGTGTTATACAGGAAACATCAAGATAGCAGTCACTGGAAGAGATTATTGAGGCCGAGAGTGATCCAGAGATGGAGCCACAAAAGAAACAGAGGTAAGTGATTGTACATTGGTGTCATTTGAATCTTCTAGCCCCCTCCCCGAGTGGGGTAGATAAGATTTATTTAGAGGATACTCGTGTTTGACACTCTTAGAGTAAAAATAAAAAAATAACGTGACACGAACACACTTAGTGGACTATTTATCTTTACACTCTTGTAACTTTTAGAATAATATAAAAAAAGGCTGAAATTTTGTTACAAACTAAGGATGCTACAGTATCACAAACATCCACAAAGATCCAGGCCCGTGCTGGCTTACTAATGAGGGCGGTGGACAAGTCTACCAAGAGGGCGCTCATACAAACGTGATTACGTTATATATATATATATATATATATATATATATATATATATATATATATATATATATGTGTGTGTGTGTGTGTGTGTGTCTGTGTCTGTGTCTGTGTCTTTTGGAAGATTTAATTCCTGTCTCCAATATAAAAAGAAAAGTATAGACCAACCTGGGTGTAGAAATGCCTCGGAGCGATGACCATCCGAAAATTTTCGGAAAAATGCAAAAACAGACATACTCCAGAACAAAATGTCGGATTGAAATTGGGCAAAAGTGAATGTCCATTATTTTTAGTCATAGATTCCATTAGTGTACAATCGGATAAAGTGCAGTGGCGGTGCAAGGGTGGCTCCCAAAGAAACTGGGGGAGCACAGTTGTCTTCAATATTGGGAGACGGGCAGATTTAAGGCTTTTTTTGGTGGCGAAGGGGCAGATGAGACTCAGATGAATCTGCTTTCTGAGGTGAACATGTATATTATATATCAGGCGATGTAGATGGAATAGTGGTAAATATCAGTATTACAAATCAGTGCCATGAACTCATTCTGAAATCTGAATACATGCATATTTGTAATTGGTATGCTTCTACTTAGACCGCATTAAATTTTAGGACACTTATTTTATAATAACTTAAATAATGACTTTCCCAAAACTATGAAGAAAGAAAATAAATTATGAATGACGCAAGAATACTATTATTTGAGAAAAATGATGATGATCTCAATAGCATTATAGGAATCGTTACAGGAATTAAATAAATAGACTAACAATAATTAAAGAAGAATTTAATGTATTGAAATTGGGGGGCAGGCTCCCCATTTCCTCGGGATTTATGCCCTATCTACAGCTGATACAATTTTCCAGCATGAGGAGAGGCACATATCCTTTTCTGACACTTATTGCAATTTGTGTCCAAGTAACGGGAGCTGAATTAATACAGATTGGTGTGACGTAAATACGCCAGGATACGAAGTTCAGTTTGAAATATGAAAGAATACGATTCTTTTTTTAAAATGAAACAAGCCAAGAGACATCAATTTCATCTCACTTTCCTTTGTGGCAGTCGGACACAAATCATCACATTTCTCCCCCAAAAACACATTTCAAATCGAATTATTGAGGGGACAGTCCCCCGTAGTTCCAAGGTTGGGGACATGTCCCCCTCATCCTCTCGGGATTTGCGCCAATGACTATATGAATTTACTATATAGAACTGATATACAGAAGGACAATTAAAACCACTTCCCTCTAACGTGGTGTTTCGCAGGGTGCTGTATGCGCGGGACGCACTGCACCCTTCACGGGTTCTTCACCCACAGTAACAGCATGTATTCATTTTATAGGACTAAGCCATACAGAAAAATAAATAAAACCGTTTATCTTTGATGTTGTTTTGCAAGGATGCCTTGACGGGTTCTTTTCCAACGATAACAGTATGTATATTGTATAGAACTGTGCCATACAGAAGCACTAGCGGATCCAGAGGTATCGTTTGGAGGTGCGGTTCGCTTTCTGGAAGATGAGATAGCCTAAAAGTGACCAGAATTTTAATTTGCAAAAATGGGACACATATGAATCCGGGGCTGGAGAGGAGGGGGGGGGGCCGTAAACCTGATTCTCAGATTATATTTTGTGACCCGATTTATTATTATTATTATTATTATTATTATTATTATTATTATTATTATTATTATTATTATTATTATTATTATTATTATTATTATTATTATTATTATTATTATTATTATTATTATTATTATTATGAAAGTATATTCTTTCTCTAGAGTTAAATTAAATACGAACTTCCGTTTCGGAGGCGTGGCGGTATCATAATTCACTTCACACTTAGTCACCACAATATATCAGATGCACTGTCTTGCACAGTACTTACACAAAGTACTATATTGACGATTGCATTTATATGTCACCTGTTATCTGCCACGAGCCTCTCCCATATCTCCTCTGTGTATATAAATATAGCTTCCCTTTGTTTCACTAAAGTGATCGCAAGAAAACATGAAGTTTGATATAACTATCAATTTCATTATCCAATAGAATGCCTTGACGTTCGTCGACCCCTATCCATGACATTTTTTTTTCACTGTCTCTCTGATCTGATCTTTGATCTATGGCGCTATGGAAAGAACATTTCCTGAGGGCAAGATGTTGGATTTCCGTTACGTTTCGTTTTGCTAAACTCAATATTTCACCATGATTTCAGTTTATCAACATTATTGACATTTTCTTAAGTGCGCGTTAAGATTGCGGCTACATAAGTCGTACCAAAATCTTCTGATGTATCAAAGATGAAGAAAACATTTCTATGATTGGTATAGAACCCAGGATTCACGAGGAGTTGGGGAGTCATTGATAAGCCTTGACGTTATGTGTGCATGGAATAGTTTATTTCTCACGAAAAGCTCCCAACTATACTCAATTGATGCATTTAAAGATGAATGTGTAAGGAATTCAATTTCTGGTACATTCAGGAATTTTTAACTTAAGCAGGAGAGAGCAAGAAGACAAATATAGGATACTATTACAAAAGTGTAGACCTCTATACATAGGGTATTTTGATTTGTTGCTTGAGCTTAACGTTCCATGGTAGTGACATGACGGCTAAAGGAGACGTGCACTTATTGATTGTAATGGAATCCGAACCACATTTTTCGTTGAAATGTACCCTCAACGGGAATCAAACTGGGGACTTTAAACACCGTATAGGGTATTTTGTCCGAATACTCTGCTTTTGCAGTGGTATAATTGAGTATGTAAAAAAAAAAAAAAAAAAAAAAAACAGACGAGGAAGAGGGTGTTGGAAATTGGCTCTATTAATTAATTTCTTAAAAGCAACATTTAGAAACATGTATGCCTACAACAACAATAAAATTATATTATAGTAGCCTTTACCTAGGTGGGATTTCGCTCCCAGACCCCCAATTTGTTCGGAATACGGCCCTGTACAATGTAGAAAATGCTTCTACGTGTATTGTGGCACAATATTTTGCGTTCTCCCTTCTGTGTCTTTCATATACATATAATTGAATCGAGCTAAAACGCTGTCACGAAATTCAAACACCTCGCAAGGCATTTTAGTCAACCCTCACCTATTTTTTTTTTTTTTTTTTTTTTTTTTTTTTTTTTTTTTTTGCCTTTCTACTGTACGTTAAGTGGCAAAAAATGCTCAAATACATGTTTCATTATTTTAAATGAATAATCAAATTAGCAACTTTTATGTCTCTAGCCGTAAGGAATCCCGAAATATAGGCATCTTATAATAATAATAATAATAATAATAATAATAATAATAATAATAATAATAATAATAATAATAATAATAATAATAATAATAATAATAATACAAAACGCTGAAATATATATTGAATTGTTTTAAGTGAGAAGTCCATATATCTAATTCCATGTTTCTAACCTTCAAAGATTCTTAGATATTGATATCTTATTATGATAATTGCAATCCCCGCCCCCTTTTCTTTACACCTCTTTTCCCCATTTTACTGAAGTATCAAAAAATGTTGAAACGCATTATTTTAAATGAGAAATCAAAATCAAAATTTCAGTTTTCTAACCTTAAGGGATTCGGAGAGATGATCATCCTATTAAAATAATTCCCACCCCATTCCCCCTTCCTTTCTTTGAATTTCCCAAAAATCCTTCCTTAGTGATACCTTAGATCGAAAATCTTATCTACTGTCCGAATTTCAAGTTTCTAGCTTAAGCGGTTTGGCCTGTGCGAAGATCAGGACGACTTCTTTATATATGATTACAATAACAGCTTGTAGCTTGTATTATTTCCTAAGAAAAGATGAAATGCCATTAAAAGTCACAATGAATGTTTCCGTGTTGAACCCCAAAAGTCACAGTTCTTTGTTGATGTAGTAGCTAGCGGACATACCTTTGATAATTGATGCATGAGGTTCTGTGGTTTGATACAAGGTAAGTGAACATAGAACGCACTGCAGTGGTTCAGATCCAACTTTAAACTCTAGTTCTCGTTCTGTAAAGCATCGCTTTTGACAAACGACATAAATACATATCAATCAATCAACCAACCGAAAAGTCTCCTCTTAGATTCAGAGAGCTTTTCGGTAAGGAGCGCTGAATATTCTATATTTCTCTTTATTCAAAGTAAACGTAATTGAAGATTCGGCTTTTGAATCACACATCATTTTTTTCTAGGATATAGTTTTAAAATATACATTTTTAGTTCAAAGAGTGATCCATCTTTCCTTCTTCCTACAGCTGTTCGTTCAACGAATAAATCATTCTCGCTCGTTTGCGGCTTATGGTGACAGTCTCAAGGAACTAGGGACAGAAGTATTCACAATTCAAATATGTCTGTATTAAGTACCATACATTTTGATTAGACTCTGCTAGGCTTGTCACACAGATTGGATCGGCCAGATTGAAAAGACAATATTTTTATTTCCGAAAGTAAACTGGAAGTAAAATACCTTTGGGGGAGCGGTCGCCCCCTCTGCCCCCACGTGGTCGTGGATCCACCAATATACAGAAGAATAAATTAAACTTTTATCTTTGATGTTGTTTTGCAAGGGTGCCTTACGTAAAAGGCGCACTGTACTCTTCACGGTTTCTTTACCCACAGTAACAGTAAGTATTTATTGTATAGAACTGTGTCATGCCGCAGAATAAATTAAACCGTTTATCTTTGATTTGGTTTCACAAGGGCGCCTTACATAAAGGGCGCATTGTACCTTTCACGGGTTCTTTACCAACAGTAATAGTATGCATTCATTGTACAGAACTATGCCATACAGAAGAATAAATAAAACCGTTTATCTTTGGTGAGGTTCCGCAAGTGCGCCTTATATAGAGGGCGCACTGTAACCTTCATGGGTTTTTTACCAACAGTAACAGTATGTATTCATTGTACAAAATTGTGCCATACAGAAGAATAAATAAAACTGTTTATTTTTGATGTAGTTCGCGAGGGCGTCTTATGTAAAGAACGCGCTGTATTCACCACCAGTTCTTTAGCAATAATAAATGTAAGAATTTATTAGATCTATATAAAAAAGTCGTACCTTTATTTATAATGAGATGTTTGGGAGGGCGCACCGGGACATGTCCCGGTGTCCCGGTGGGCCAGCACGGGCCTTCAAATATCCAAATGTTTTAGGCTTCTATAATAGTAATAAATAATAACTTGGACGGGGCATGCACATCCACAGCACATTAGCACATTACATACTATGATCATGATATGATTTATTTCAAATAAATAGGTACAAAGTTGTCATCATAGGTATTCTGCCATTATTGGCAAGTCACTTGCCGCAACTGAGAAGCTTCCGCGCTCCTTAGTCTTCACGTAAGGGATTGAAAATTTGACTTTTTTTCCAGAAAGATTTTATTTCGATAACTGCTTGGATGAGTATCATATCCAACAACATAGAAGGTTTTCAACGGACGTAAAGATCATAATGCAGTTTACAGCAATTTGATATCTCAAACTGATCTGGAGATGTGATACACATTGGTAAAGTTTGCAACACTGGTTAAAAATTATGTAATTGCAAGAATTTATTGTAATTACAAGTACCAAAATCTGTTTCTGTAATGTTATAAAAGCAAAGAGAATCAAGATACATTACGAACAATCCCCAAATACGTCATTTTTAGGAGTATCACTATCAGTATTCACGTTTTTCATATCTCCTGAACGATTTCAGATATCAAATTGCTGTAACGGCTCCGAGAAGTTTACGTCTTTTGAGAATCACCTACGTGATTAGACGTTCTGTTTATGTAAGAAATTTTTCGAAAAAAGTCTAATTTTTAATTTCTTGTATTCATTCGAAATAAGCCATGGTCATAGTATTCGACACTAAGGTATTTCGGGTTTGCATTTCACTGTCCGTCTCACTTCTATTCATAGACAGATCCAGGGGGGAAAGGTTATTCACCTCCCTGAGTTTCACAATCACCAGTGCTGTAAAAGTCGGTGAGAGAGAAAACAGAATCTTTCACTACCTTCTTTCCTCACCGTTGAATTCGTCCTGAATCCGCCTCTGCTTTTATTAATACTATTATCAGGTTTCTAAAGTTTAGATGCTTGTCATATTGCAGCGTCCTTAATTTGCAACACTGAATAACAAATTTGTGTTGTAAGGTTTCGTTTAATATTTAGATTTGAGATATGTAATAACATGGCATAGTGGCGTTAAAAATATAACTTTATATTATGTTGGCAACACTATTAATTTGTTGGTACTGCAGAGTTTATTAGACAGAGTTCCCTTGTCGTTATTTGCATCTTACAAAATTCCAGCCATTTTTGTCAATTAGTTTCAAAATTACATGGGCGTATCAAGATAAATGGCCCATCTCAAATTTTTATACTATAAAGTGGAGAAGTTCCATATAATATAAGCCTAATTAATCATTTTTTTCTTTCTTTAAATGTAAAATCTCAAATGATTGTTGTGTTTTCTTCTTTTAAAGAGACTCAAAATATTTTTCAAGTGAAAAGAAAACATATAAATAGAAGATTCGCAATCTAGTTTTTATTTTAAGCTCAACACCTTGCAAATGTGTTCCGATGATGATGAGGATATTGGTTTTAGCTTAGCGTCCTACTCAGCTATAGAGACGTGAACTCAGCATAACATGAGATACAAACCACTTAAGCTCCAGGCTGGAATCGAAGCCGGTCTCCCGAACCGAAAACGCATACGCTAAACATATAGTCACGAGGGACCTCGAATGGGGCTGCGTAACTAAGGGAGATGCTGATGAGCAAAATAATGAATGAAATGGTGCAACACTATGAAATGAGGAAACGGGAGAACCCCGAGAAAACCCACGAGCACGGTGTTTGTCCACCACAAGGTCCACACGGTGCGAGCTGGGATCGAACCAGGGACCCCAAGCACCGGAGGTGAACGCTCTACCACTGAGCCACCGCGCCCCTATAGGAAATTGTTCAAGGTTATGTACATACAAAGCTCAAGCGACTGAGGCATTTTCTCAGGTCAACATGTTCTCTCAAATTATGAAGTATTGACTGTATCCTATCGTCAACTTTCATATACATGGCTTTTCCGTTCTTTTGAGTAATGCTCAGCATTTCTATTCTTCTGAAAACATGATTACATATATAATCTTCCCTCAATAGTCTTCACAAGATTGGAAATGCGCAGGGGTTCTGGATAATATTTTGTTTAAGCATTTGTGTCAGTCTTCTACTGCTTTATTTGTTCGATTCCTGTGACTGCTACAATTCCAACTTTCCGGAGAAAAATTTCGATTTTCCAGCCATTGCTCCTAATCATTGAAAACTTCGACTCTTCGTCTAATCGGACAGCCTCCATGTTGATCAACAAACCATCAGAAATATACTCTACGGGTACTAGTGCCAGTGTTGGACACATCCTAATCTCTTTAATCTTGAGATTAGGGATGGCCACATTTTTTCGAAAAATACTTTTTCGAAAACTAAAAACGAAAAACGAAATTTTATTCGAAAAACGAAAATTTTTTCGAAAAACGAAAATTTTTTCGAAAAACGAAAAATTTTTCGAAAAACGAAAAACGAAAAATTTTTCGGAAAACGAAAAACGAAAAATTTTTCGAAAAACGAAAAACGTAAAATTTTTCGAAAAACGAAAAACGAAAAATTTTTCGAAAAAACGAAAAACGAAAAATTTTTCGAAAAAGCGAAAAACGAAAAAACGAAAAATGAAATTTCCGAAAATCGAAAAACAGATTTTTCGAAAAAGGCCATCCCTACTTACTAGTATTACGAAAAAAAAAATTCATTTCTTCCTTCATTTGCTGCTGGAAGTATCCCTACATTTTGCTTTGGAAAAGGTGTAACTATTGATGTGAAGTGGAAAATTTTGCGGAAAATTTTCCGCTACATTTTTCCGGAAAATTTTCCGTTCTAAGAAAATATCAGCAATCAAGTAACAATTCCTCAGTGATCATAAAATTGATTAAATTCATGTTTCGAAACGTTAAAAACTGAAAGATCGTTGAAAGAATCTGAAACTTTTCATGGCTTAGACAATTTTCAGTACTATGTAGAATCGAAAAATTGTCTGTCCTGTATGGAAAAATTGAAAAACTTTATGTGTCCGAAAATTTTCATCATTTTGAAGCAAATAGTAAATCGGAAAGTTTTATTGCTCTGTGGAAACAAGTGAAAGGAATTTTCATAGATAGGAAAATTTTCATTGCGATGTAGAAACAAGTAGGAAAAAAAAACTTTTCGTAAGTTGGACAATTTTGGATATTATGTATAGTGATATTGGGTGGAAAATTTTCCACTATATTTAACTACACATTGAGCTACAAAGTTGAATTCCTGTAGAGAAAAGTTAGTCAGCAAAATTTTCCAATTAACTTCGGGAACCGGAAAACTTTCTAATATTTCAAGTTGGGAAGTAAAAAATTACATAGTGTTTCTCTCTGTCTGTCTGTCTCTCTCTCTCTCTCTCTCTCTCTCTCTCTCTCTCTCTCTCTCTCTCTCTCTCTCTGCGAGTTCCTTCGTTGCTAAGCGGTTAGCATACGCACCTTTGGCATGGGAGACCTGGCTTCGATTCCCGGCGGGATCTCATGTGGTTCGGATTCCACGTTAATCAGTAGGTAACGTCTCATATAGCCTCGCTGCTGAAAGGGACGTTAAACTCAAAATCAACTCAATTCAACTCTCTCTATCTCTGTGTGTGTATGTGTGTGTGTGTAAAGTGCAGGGAACATGCATCGAGTTCGTAGAGTACAAATATCCCATTCTGTTATTTAACCCTTTCCCCTCGAATGCGGCGAGACCCCCACATTCGAAATTTTCCTTTCCGCTCGTATGTCGGGGCTACCCCGCACTAATTTTGAAGCTTTAATTGCTCGCATGTCGACAGAGCCCCGCTTGTATGATTTAGTCGACAACGTCTGCCATCTTTTGGCCGTCTATTCAACTCCTTATTCGGCCGTTCCTCAGTCAACAACTGCTGCCAGTTTTATGCGTAAATCGGTGAAATGGTGGAGAAAGTTATTTTTCTGGCTATCTGGCTATTAGAGGTAACAGTTGTGAATAGTTTCTTATTATTCATTGTCCATATTGACTACAGAAAAAAGTTGATTACTCAGCTGGTAGGCAATGTCCGAAATACACAACGCAAGCGAGGGAGGCTGTCGTCTACAGATACGGAAGAAAGACTGAATGGTGCACCACATTTTATATATTCCAATCCAAAGAGCAATATCAAAGACTGTGCAGTGTGCAGTGATAGAATAGTAAAAGCTGGGAGGAGAGAGACTGTGTATTTTTGTAATACATGCTCCAGAAAACCTGGATTGCATCCAGGTGAATGTTTCGAAAAATATCACACACAGCGCAAATATAGGTAACAGATATGTAAAAGGGCAGTTTATGCTTAATTTCTGATGTATTTTTAAATAAAACAAAAGTATTGTGGTTGTTTATTTGTATTGAAATGGTAGTAAGCAGAAATCACTGCAATTATCTCAAAATAAATCCGAGCAGTACTGCTTGCTGTGCCAAAACAAATTCGAGGGAAAAGGGTTAAAATTTAAATTTATTAAAAGTGATGAATATTTTCCGATTAAAAAAATACTCTACTTATTCCTACATTGTTGTTTAGCCGTAAAATTTATTGGTAATGAATATTGTCTAAAAAAGTTTCATGAAGTTAAAATCTAACGAATCTTCATTTCTTCAAAAAGGTTTCAAAACCTTCAATGCGTTCTTCCCTCAGAATCCACCTTTGAACTCACAAAATTATATTTCGTCAGCTTAATACGCGTAAGACGAAGTTTTCCCATAGCTTTACTAATTTTCTAGATTTACATACTGCAACATTTATAAATAAGTAGAGATTATATAAAGTGGCTACTCTAAATTTTTAACTACCCGAAACTTGGATTTAAGTAACTCATGAAAACAAATAATGACCATTTCCTGAAAATAAAACATTTATATATTCATATATTCATTCAGAAGAGAAAGCGAAATATAACTAATAAGGAAGCTGATTTGTGTAGTTGTTCTTCCAATAAAATAATAAAAGAAACATAAAAAGCTGCACTGTTAGCTTGCGTTCTAAAAGCAACAAGAAATTTCATTTTAAATTACAAAATAAAAATATATATCCTTTTTTATATATATGTACTTGTTCTATCGAATTGGTATTATTTCTAATACATTTTATACATAATAATGGTAGTTTTACAATATAAATATCTGCTCTAAGATGTTGATTATACAAAATTCCAATATTGAAATTATGAATTACGACGTTAAACACAATAAAATCAAAGCATTTCTTCTTATTTTCTGTTGCAAAAATAATCTTCATAAGGAACTTTTATGTAGTTATTTCATTACATAGGCAGGCCTATATGTGAAGCAAAAGTGGAATTTTCTGGTTTTGAAATATTTGATAAATTCAGAATGGTTTCTTTACGATTTCTTGTTACATTTTAAATATTGGAATGGGATTTTGTTCTCTACGAACTAAATGTATGTTTCCTGCACTTTACACACACACACACACACATAGAGAGAGAGAGAAAGAGAGAGAGAGAAACACTATGTAATTTTTTATTTCCCACCTTGAAATGTTACAAAATTTTTCGGTTCCCGAAAGCTAATTGGAAAATTATAATTTGTTGCTGTTTAACTTTCCTCTACAAGAATTGAATTTTATAGGAATAAATATAGTGGAAAATTTTTCACCTAACCACTATATATAGTACCCAAAATTTTCCGGCTTATGAAAAAAAAAATCCACTTGTTTCTACATCGCAATGAAAATTTTTCGATCTATGAAAATTCCTTTCACTTGTTTCTACAGAGCAATGCAACTTTCCGATTCGCAAAAAGTTGTTTTACTTTTTGCTTAAATATGATGAAAATTTTCCGACTCAAAAAGGTTTTCGATTTTTCCATATAGGACAGACAATTTTTCGATTCACGAAAAATTGTTTCACTTGTTCCTACATACTACTGAAAATTATCTGAGCCATTAAAATTTTCAGTAAACGATCTTTCACTTTTTAACATTTCTATACATGAATTCAATCAATTTTATGATCACTGAGGAATTGTTACTTGATCACTGATAATAGTTTAGAACGGAAAATTTTCCGGAAAAATATAGAAGAAAACTTTCCACCTCACATCACGGCTAAACAACGATGTAGGAATAAGTGGAGTATGTTTTTATGAATCGAAAAATTTTCATCACTGGTTGTAATCCTACTCACCAGAGTAAATGGAAGTTGTACGAGTAATAAAGAACGCTGAAATAAGCTATTAAGCAACGAAAGAGCCTCAGTCTATAAGAACCTTCGCAACATAACGCAAATAATAAAACAAGTATTGATAACAGCTATGCCAACTATCGCAAAATACTGTAAAACAAAATTTCATTGCGTTAACGCAAACCGCTACGGAAAGAGGCTCAAGATGTCCGACTCAATTCCCAGAGACTAACCAAAATGTTCTGTCATTACTCGTATAATTTTCCTTTAAACTTTGCTCACTCCCAAGAAACCGGTTTCTCTAGAGGCAAGTGCTGTTACTCGGCAGCCCGTTCGTACGCTATGGGTGGAGGTGGAGCGAAGAGGAATGTGCTGTTAATAACAAGATTATTGCTGTAGTAGAGTAACTAGAGAATAATTTCTGCTGCATTGTCATATCGAAGACATCTTAAGGACTAGGTGCAAAGACTGTGTAAGACAGACTGCGTGCAAAGAAGTTAGTGTATGTTTCTTAATGCATACAGTTGTCAGAAACTTGTATCATTGAAAGAAGATACTAAAGTATAAAATTATCAATATAATTTCATGTATATGATAATAAATTTATTTTGTAATATTCTAGGGCTACCGCTGGTAGGCCCGGTAGCCCACGAAGTACGCCACTGCTGGAAAGATTGAAACTTCCTCTTTAGTTTGGTATATCATATTTTACTACATTCCAATAATGAGGTTATGTTGAAAAATGCAATATATGTTGCATAAAATTCACAAGAAAATGATAAAATATAATATACATAAAGGAACCCACGTTAACTATATTTTACTAACTTTCAGTGACGTGGCTTGACGGGAGACACTATAGACAGGGTCTACCCTCTAGAATTTTATATACATTAACCTTAAGTCTTTTCCTAACTTAAAATTTACTATAATTTCTTTCTTTAGGGCTGTAACTAAATTCTTTTCTAGAACCTGCTTCCATGTAAGTAGACAGATCGCACAGTGTCTAGCGGCACATTGAACATTATCCTTATGTTGAATGCATCATTTCTTGCCTCAACTTATTAAAGCTTAGGAGTACCAGGCGCACACTAAATGAGGTGCCAAACGCTCAGTGTGTAGACTCTCTCAAAAGGTGTTCGGTATTCTATTTATTACAGGGTTGCCAGTCTAGTTTATTTTAAAGTAGAGTTTTAAGTGCCGGGAACACTACTAGTTTCTTCTTCCTGTTTTTAAATCATCTTTCGAGCTTCTATGATATGATACCAGACTATGACAGATATGTATATCATAAGTTTACTATAAACTTCCAAAAATATATAAATAATAGCTTAAATTATTTTTGTTACCCAAACAACTGGGGGGCCTACGCCCCCCGGCTCCAGGCTAGATCCGCCACTGCTATCGAGCGATATACGCTGAACAATATTTTAGTTAAATGAAAATTAAAATCTAAGAGTTAACGATATTTTTAACGCTATATCACATTACCGTCATCGTGTTAATGGCATAATGAAAAGCTTAAAGAAGGTGTAGTCTTGTATCAATGTCACATTAATAAGTAGAGTGATTCTCAGACGTATCATTATATAAGTTTACAAATTAAATATTTTAATTTTCTCGAAAACTACGCATGATATTATGCAATTGCGCATGACATTTTGTTCTCTTAATAAGATCTATGAATTGGTATATGATTCATTTTGGTCAGTTTTTTTTAACATTAGAACTCTAACAATGTTGAAAAAATGAAATCTAAGTTTTACGTCCCACGGGTATGCCGGCTAGGCTAAAGGAAATGTTAATGATGCGAAATGAAGGAAATTGTGGAATGAAAAAAGTGGGAGTAAACGAGAAAACACCGAGGAAACCCACGCACACGGTGTTTGTCCACAATAAGGTTCACTTGGTGCGAGTTGGGTTCAAATCAGGGACCCCACGCACCAAAAGTGAACGCTGTACTACGGAGCCAACGCGACCCGGTACAGTACTGTATATACTAAGTAATAAATAAATTAATTAATACTACTTAATTCCCGTCAAGTGAACTTTCTGGTGCGGATCACCGGGTCTGTCTGTGTCTCCGTGTCTGTCTGGATCACCGGATCTGTCTGAGTCTCCAGATATGTCCGGATCACCGGGTCTGTCTGAATCTACGGATCTGTCTCGGTCTGCGGGTCTGTCCGGATCACCAGATCTGTCTGGGTTTCCGGGACTGCTGAGATCACTTGATGTGTTTAGGTCTCTAGGTCTGTCCGAATGACCTGGTCAGACTAGTTTTGAGAAGCAAGAACTAGACCCGGATGATCCGGACAGAACTCGTGATCCAAGTAACCTATGACTCACTCTGTCACAGGAACCGTGAAATTATTAATAACAAATACGTTAATAGTCAAACTACCAGACATTCTTCAACACAAATTGTTCTTTCTATAATGTCTTCCATCGTATAGGATTTTCCTTTTATAGACTTTGATTAAAGCAACTTGCTGAGCAAAACAATACGTTTAATGTAGTTTCGCCAACTATCCATTTTGGCCTCATCAGTCACTATGAATATTAAAACACGATGAACGAGACGAGTATTCAGTGCCTGATGAAACAAAAGTGGATAGTTGGTGAAACTGTTATACGTTATTTTTTAAAAAACAATAAACGCATTAATCCAATGTTCTCGGGATTCCTGCCAGAGTGAGTGTTGCTGTGCTGAGCTTTCGTTACCATACAGCGGCAACATCTTGTATGGTAACGCTGTATGGTAATCTTGCTATCGTAACGGCGCTGTATGGTAACGAAAGCTCAGCACAGCAACACTCACTCTGGCAGGAATCCCGAGAACATTGGATTAATAGTAGACGCCAGCAAAGCTTCAAGATCATAGAAATAAACGCATTGTTCTTTCTAGAATTAAAAGTTGAAATTTGTTGAGAGAATCTCACTTTAATGTATTTAATGCACGATCACAAACTTTTTCCTTTTAATAAGAAAAGGAAAAATGGAAAAGTTTCAACGTTATAAGGAAGTTTCTCTTTAAATTTCCTTATTTTCTTCCAAACTACCAGAAAAAAAAATGGGTATATTCTTCCTTACGATTGATCTGCCATTTTCTCTTTCCTCTCTCTGTCTCTTTCTCTTTCTGTGTGTGTTGACGCGTCAGCCTGTTGGTGACATTTGATGGTTGGTACAAAAAGAAGGGTGGAAGTCTGTGATGTGGTTTGTAACTCAAGTTCAAAATATATTGAAAAGTCTTCATTTACACTTCAGCTTAAACTAATAGCGTTTAATAAAAGAAGAAAATTGCAAAACTCTTTTAGTTTGCGAATATGTGTGGGATGTTAAAATAATTTCTGCAGTGTTGAGACTGTACTTAGATGTAATAGCTACAGGTATTACGTCTAGCTTGTAAGTTGCATTTGAGGAGAAGTATTCAGAAAATCAAGACTGAATCACAATCTAATCTATCTATTTTATTTTATTCTATTCTATTATATCTAGCTAGCTAGCTAGCTATTAAAATTCTACAAAAGCTATAAAAACGCCTGAACTCCAACATCTAAGTTTGGATTGCAAACCTTTGACTTGCGATTATAGATAATATTTTAAAGTATGTGTACTTTAAATAAATTTATTTATTTATTTATTTATTTATTTATTTATTTAACAATCACCAGATACAGCTCAGAGGCCATTTTACACTGGATATCCAACAACAACAACAACAACAATGGTAAGGATTTGGGAAGGTATCGGCCAGGGCCTGTTTAGTAGGTATCATCCCGGCATTTGCCTGGTAGGACTGAGGGAAACCCTGGAAAACCTCAGTCAGGATGGTCGGCAGCGGGATTCGAACCCACGACCTCCCGAATGCGAAGCCAACGCTCTACCACTTGAGCTACTTCGCTCGCTGTATTTAAATTATTATTTAAGTACATTTTTATAAAATATATATTTTAAAGCTATTGTTCAAAGCCTTTGTATTTTAATAAGCCTTCTCCAAACTCAATGCAAATGAATTGTGCTGCCATCTTTGGAGTCCTTTGAAACTATATGTTTGTGGACGTTTATATGTTTGTGGCCAATCCTTTCGACAATGAGATCTCGGAAACTACAAGTTCTAGAAAGATGACGTTTTCACTGATCAATTGCAAATTTCATGTAGATTGTCCAGCTCTAATTGAATATTTTTTTAAAAAAACATGGCCACTATTTCTTTATTACATTTTTACTGGTACACTGTAAGTGTTGAAATTAAAAAAAAACTAAAGCATCACCTCCTACGCATTATACATTCCAACATTACAATGTTGTATATAGGGGTTGTATACGTCTCAGGCGTTTGTTTAATGGCCAAATAATAATGAAAAAGGAAGGATATCCATTTCTCCGGTCTAAGATGAACCTTTATTTTTGGAGTGTTTTGCCCAATGAACCCCATATACAACTGGCATTATAATTAATTGTGTGTAATGTATTTGCTTATTACATACTGCATGCAGGAAGAAAGAAAACACTGGTCATACATGAATTAGAAACTCCAACCGCAAGTAGGCTCAAATCTTGCAAACGGTGCGAGATATTGGGAAAAATAATCGAAAAAATCTCCCCTTTATGATACCCCTTGTTTTTTTCTTTTTTTTTTTATCAGTACGTGTCTGTAAAGGGACAGGAAGGGTCTGACAAGGAGATTCATGCTCATATGTGAATGATGCGCTGTGTAGAGAGCGCAGGTTCAGCTAATGTATATATTAATATGTAGGTTTATATGTTTGTCTCCAAAGAAGACTTTATATCTTTTGTGCAGTGGTATCGTAACGGTTTTGTGCAACGATGCTCTTTATGAACCCCCATATCACATTATCACAGGTGGTGAGAGGTCTGGGCGTCGTCAGAACATGTTTCTGTTCGTGTGGACGGTTTGCCACTTCTTTTCTTATCCTTCACACTTCCTGTGGCGGATAGTTTCTGTTCCTATCGTAAAAAAGTGTTTGTTTCAGGCGAGAATATCATTGAAACTTTGTCTGAAATTCTGCACGCACTTCTGTCAGGGTCTTATCTGTTTGGTTTCTCTCGTGCACCCAACAACTTTCAATAGAAGTATCAGCCATCATTCACACAATCTGAAACAATGGAAAAAACGGAAAATTTATTTATAAAGGGGTAACGGAAAATTTACATTAGCATTTATCACGGGATAACGGGACTTAGTGGTCACCCTATGAATTTAGAAATTAATATTTTTCAATAACCACGTCACTTATGTAGATGAATCTAAAAACATGTATAGGGGTCTATAGACGGGCGTCTCTGACGGGGAAACGAGGGAGACGCGTTCCCCCAATATTTTGAAGTACAAAATATTCAATATTTTATTCTAATTTAATTTATTTACTAACGACAGAATATCATATAAATAATAATAATAATAATAATAATAATAATAATAATAATAATAATAATAATAATAATAATATTTATTTGGAATATAATATTCAGGCTGTGAAACGATTCTAATCGAAAAATGAAATAAAATGAAATCTTTAAGTTTTACGTCCCACGGTTATGCCGGTGAGGCTAAAGAAGACTGTGATGATGAGTAATGAATGAAATAGTGGAATGAAGAAAGTGGGAGGAAACGGAAGAACCCCGAGGAAACCTACGCACACGGTATTTGTCCACCACAAAGTTCACTTGGCGAGAACTGGGATCGAAGCCAGGACCCCAAGCACCAGAGGTGAACGCTCTAGCACTGATCCACCGCGGCCTCTACGATTGTAATCGAGTTCTTGATATACCTTGCGGGGTCCGTGAAAGTAAGCAGAAAGGTAACAAATAGAATCGAAGTTAATAAACAGGTTGGGTTAGGTGGTACCATTTAAATCACTTTCTTTGATGTCCGCCCCCAAATTTTACATGCCAGAGACGCCAGTGGGTCTATATGCTACTCAAGCTCTACATTCGGACACTAGATATGTTTAATGATTTTGATTTGATTTGATTTTCAGGAGCGAGACTATATGAAACGCGGACCTACAGCTTAAGATGGGACCCGAATCACATGAGCTCCCGCCGAGAATCGAACCCGCCTCCTCCACACTACAGGCATGTACGTTAACCGCTTAACTAGGAAGAAGCTCGATATAGTTCATGAGATAAAACCCAAAATTATGATAATTCTTAAACTTTATTATGGTCTAACAATAATATTATTCAAAGATGAGAGAAACGACTATATGAAATAATAGATCTCTTCAAGCAGAACACAATGAGATACTTGAGGACATATTCTAATGCGTCGTTTTTGAGAAAACTCACAAGAGTGAATGTTTACAGTATTAACTATATCGTTCGTAGGTAGTCGGTGACATTCTCTGAGTGGCATGGTATTATTGTATATATATCTGACTTGATTTTTATCACTTAATGAGGGGTCCCCTTTTGTGGATCCTTGTTCAGCTGTACTATTTCTAGTATTGTACCATATAGCCCTTGGATCTTAGTAAATTCGACTGTGAAAGATTTCATGATACCCCCTTTCCTTTGATACTCTAAGTTAGCGTTTCCCATCTGGTGTGCCGCGGCACACTGGTGTGCCGTGAATGGGCCGCTGGTGTGCCATGAGCAATCGAAATAAAATTATTAATTTTATAGCAATCAAATAGCAAAAACTAGGGAAAAATGTATATTTGTATTTCACATTACTATGAACCTCTACTATGAATCTACAATTTTATGTTTCATACCGTGTTACTGTTCTGTACATTTCTAATGTTGAGAAAAGTATTTGTTATCATTGTTATGGCCATTATTGCCTTTTTATTGTTCCAGACTATTTCGTAATTTGAAAATTTAAAATATCATTCAATCCTTTGGACAAATTACCTACATTTGTGTTTTAAAAGTAAAAGAGATTTGTTTGTTCGTTCGTTATTTAGTGGTCTTCCTTCTTCGTAAAAGGTTGGATACAAGTTTTAAAAAGAAAGCGTATTTTTAAAAACCTGAGTCCAATATTTCATTGCAATATGTTTTCTATTTTTAAATTAGAATGAAAAATAAGCATAATGATTTACCACGCGGAAAACCCAGTGATAACGCTTTCTTCTCTGTGAGAAGATCTATAATCACAGAAAAAACACCAATGTGTTTTATATTTACAAATAATAATATCTATAAGTGTGCCGCGAGAATTCAAGTAACACCCGTAGTGTGCCGCAAGTTGAAAGAGGTTGGGAAACGCTGCTCTAAGTATGTGCTTATTTTGCTTAATGCTTTATCCACCTCTTTTTGAATGTAAAGCATGAAAGTTGACTGAAATGTCGCTTGTAGCATGTTAAGAGGCCTCATACCGGCGAAATTAAAATACCGCTAATTTTACAGTAATTATGTGATATCTTCAAATAGATAAAAAAAAATAATCGAAATGTGAAACAAGAGCGCCCTAGACAATTTTATTTTGCGTGGGGTAACGTTATCACAAGTCACCTAGTGGCTTTCCGTTTTTAGCCGTTTAAAAACGCGAAAATAAATGCCGATTTTCAAACTGGCTCGAAACCGAAAGCAGATAAGTGAGTGGGGACAACGGTATCTCATGTAAAATGATATTGTCTAGGGCACTCTTGTTCCACATTTCGATTATCTTTTATCTATTTGAAGATACCGTATCACATAATTACTGTAAAATTAGCCTCTTAACGGTCAACAACTGAGGTTTCAGTGAATGTACCAAGTCATCAATTCCTGCAAATGGAAAAAAATTACGATATTAATGTACCCAGGAAGATTTTCGAACTGAATATCATAAATTGTTGTCGTAGAACTCCGTCACCTAACTACGTCTTCATTCTATTCATTCACAAACTTGAATTCACAGTCAAGTTGATATAATGTAATTCTAGTTGAGCGGGTAGTTTTTCAAAGTTGAGATTTGATGGGCAGTCCGAATTACAAATACTTTCTCTTCCGTCAGTTGACGTGAAAGTGATGTTTCGTTTGTTATTATAGTCAGAATCAGAAGATTCACTTCCTGATACCACGAGTTTGGAGCATGCGCGCCAACTACGTGGGTGCTCAACAGCTCCGACACCTACACAAATAATCTTGTGGCTGCGTCGCACCCACAGGATTATTAGTTTGGACCAGGGTTTGAATCAGTTTTTCTTACGTTTAAGTCAGCCGTGTTACCGACTGAGCTAGGGCAGCCCCAACTTATCCTTATAGTTAGGGTATATTTTACTTTATCATAGCACAACCCTTTATGACAGTGTTCATAAAAGATTTTAACTAAAAACAAATCAATCAAATATCGAGACTTCCCTGCAAAGACGTATGCAGTGGGTGGGTCCTGGGGGTCCGGACCCCCTAAAAAATTCGACTTTTGTGTAAATTTAGCCTAATTTTAGTGGCAATTTTAGGAATATTAATATAAAATACCCTCATATTGCGTTTGGACCCCTCCCGAAATAAATTCCTGCGTATGCTACTGCTTCCCTGAAAACATATAGGATAACACATATAGGATACCAACAATATGTTGTGTATAATAATCACAGTTCTCCATTGTTTGATGTTAATTCGGGTATACCACAAGGCTCTAATCTTGGACCTCTCTTCTTTCTACTATTTGTTAATGATTTACCATCTGTACTTGAACATTCACACTGTTTATTATATGCGGATGATATGAAATTGTACAAGGAAATAAGAGAACTTGACGATGTTCTAAAACTTCAGAGTGACTTGAATAACTGCTATTTATGGAGTGTTGAAAATAAGTTGCATTTTAATATAAATAAATGTAATGTAATCACATTTTCTAAAAATAGAAACCCTGTACATTACAATTATACCCTAACAAACACTATTCTTAATAGAGTTCAGGAAGTAAATGATTTGGGTGTCATTGTAAATACTAAATTGTGTTTTAGCGCTCATATAGAAAAGGTTGTCAATGAAGCTTTCAAGTCTCTAGGTTTTGTGATAAGAGGTACTAGAGATTTTAATAATCCATATGTCATTATTATGTTATTCAATTTTCTAGTACGAAGCAAACTTGATTATGCAAGTATAGTTTGGACTCCGTGTTATAAGCAGTACATTGCAAAAATTGAACGGATTCAGAATAAGTTTTTAAGATACTTATATTACAAAACCTATAGAATAAACTCTTATGAAAATAAAATATCGTATGCAACTCTTCTAAGTTTTTTTGATGTTGGAACATTATCTGCTAGACGAAGGTATTTTCAACTAATATTTCTTTTTAAGTTAGTAAATGGAATTGTTGATAGTCCTGAGTGTTTGCATTTATTAAATTTTAATGTTACACATAACTGTTTGAGGACAAGATTGCCATTTATTTGTAGAAGATCCAAAACCATTGCACATTTGAATACACCTTTGATAAGTATGTGTAGATTATTTAACAATTTAATACAAAATAACATTGAAATTGATTTTGCTATGCCATGTATTGCCTACATAAGATCGCTTATAAAAATTTTACCACGTTTAGATTATCTATAGTACTGATATTTCTATATCTACTTATGTAAGTCTTCAATATTTGAACAATTCTTCTATTGTTACTATTTTGAATTTGCTTAGTAACAATTTTGTATATATTAAAAATTGCTATGATAAGTTGGTTTATGGATTTTGGTACGCTCCTTCACTTAAAGATGGCTTTATAAATCTACTTTAGAAGTATCTCACTGATCCTGTGCTCATAAAAATTATTTTATCAGACTTCTAATGTATTTTCTATTGTTTTGGGTCGTATGTGATTTGATAGTTTGTGTATCTTCTCTTTCCGGTATTTTATTCACATCTTGCTATCTCTCTATGCATTCAGCATTTTGCCATTATATGTTCCGATGTTTTCTTGTGGATATTTTTATTTATTTTTTCTTCTATTGTTCACTTGTAGATGTAATATTAATTTTGTAAGCCTGTTGTAACTGGGATAAAATCCTGTAATAGGCAGCAATAATAAATAAATAAACACGTCCCGCCATTTATATGCACCCTACAGGCCTGTAGCCAGCCTAAAAATGTAGGAGGGATCCGGTGGAAGTTATGTGGGGGCGAACCAACCATATTATAGTTCATCACCATATTATAGTTCATTTGTAAGCATGTAGTGAAAATTTTAAAGGGGGACAGTAAAACTTTAGGGGGTACCGGCTCTCCTAGACCCCCGTGGATACGGGCCTGTGCTCCCACATAGATTTTGGAAAGTCGGTGCCGTTGGTTTGGAGACTCAAGTTACAACAGTATTTGTAAATCTGTTCTAGAACCTTTTGTGTCCTTTGAACATTTTGGTAAAAAGAAACATTGATTGGGAAAAGATGCCACAACATATGACATTCCAAGAGGCGTCCCTTTGTCACTGACATCAATGACAACTTTCGGCAACGTCTTATCTTGGAATGAGTGAATAGTAGCTATAACAAACAGTGATCGGTATCTGTCGTTGAGAGATAGTTTAGCCATCTTTGTTCTACATCCTAGTTATTGGATCACTAAGGAGTTTTTAGAGAGTCGAGTCCCAGTGTAGCTCAGGAAGCCAATCTGAACACGCTGACATGCCCGTTCTTGCTTAACGTTGGGCATAAATGTTATAGGGAGTGTCACCAATCAGCTTAGCGATCCCGGAAACTATTGCTTCGAGATTAATACTGCTCATTTTTGTCTGTTTACACTTAGGAGGTTGTCACAGTACGGCAGCCGGAATGTTACTATTCACCTCAACGACCCCGAAAACTATGCATTCAACGCTAATATACTATGTTTATATATATATATATATATATATAATTTTTACATGTCATGCTCTTTTCATATCTCATGGGGAAATAGGATTGTCTTGCTGTGAACTGTTTGTTTTCAGATTGCAAATCATAGGTGTACCAAGTTTAGAAATTTTTTCCAGGAGTTCCATGGTTATGCTTGAACATACACATATACATATATACGAGAATGATTCAGAAAGTATTGCCTCCAAGCACAGTACTTGGCACATAGTATTGCAAACATTCTGAACTGTTTATCATTATTGTACTGAAGTTTAAGCTGTCTCATTTCGTCTTCCCATTTCTTCTCTCTCCAGAGTAATGGAGCAATCAATATAATCCAGTGGTGACGTATGTTTCAAACAGCGGCCTGTAATTGAATTTCTGACAGCGAAAGGTTCCAGGAACATTCATCACCGACGACTATTGTGGATACACCATTACAACTCGAAAACGAAGCGTCACTCGTCTTCTCCTCTGAAAAAACAATAAATCAAAGTTGTCCCACCAGCTGGCAAAGTCTTGTTGACATTCTACCTCATCCTACCTATAGTCCTGATCTTGCGCCTATAGTCCGAACTTTTGGCCCTTCCCTAAACTTAAGGATCACTTTAAGGACCAATTCTACAGTTGTGACGTGGAACTGGTAGCAGCAGTTCGACAATGGTGTCGCCAGCAGCGCCGACAACATGGAAAACCTTGTTTGCTTGTTGGCACAAGTATGTTGGCTGTAATGAAGACTATGTTGAGATATGAAGCCACTATCTGTAGCTGACATTGCAAAGCTTTCCACTGATACCTGTATCGGTGTTATCTGTCAAACAAATAAAGGTATAATCTTGGAGACATTACTTTCCGAATCACTCTCGTACATTTATACACATATAGTTTCTTGAGATTTATTAACCATACCCTTAACCTACAATATATTCAGTAGCTTCCTCTTAGACCTGGCATTTCTTAGTCTCCTTCCATGTAATACATTTCAGCTGGATCAGCTGAGTATTTTTACTGCAGCGTAGTGTAATTGTTCCCTGGAAAGATTATCCCTGCAGTAGAACCAATAATAATTATACAGAGGTAAGTACCAGATAATGTCCAGGGGTGAATCCAGTAGGGACATCTGGGTTGGAAGACATTGAATTGTAATACTGCTACTTAGAGCTACTTTTAAGAGCCCCAAACTCTGGGATGGGTTTTATTTATATATAAAATAAGAAAATTACTTCTGGGAGGGTAGATCGTTCCTATCGCCCCCCTTGGATCCGCTCCTGATAGTGTATATTGTTGATTTTAATAACGGTAGGGCAATCACTACTTGTAATCCATACAATAAAATAGAAGCCATCTGCAAAACAAAACAACGCAAAAGAAACAGGTGTTCATCAGATTGTTACACGTGTTTCAAATCACAAGAATTTTTAAAGAATCTCTCACAATAACAAATACAGACAAACACTATTTTCTTCACGTCAAACGCGTTGTGATTTTCAATACTCATAAAGAAATTATTGAGAAAGACTCTTTTATTCTTCTTGACAACTTTTTTGTTCATCACTTCCAGACTTCTTTATTTTTCACCTACCAAGTCCTCTCTAGAATGACGAGACAGTTGTTTGATACGTGCATTCATTTTAAATGTTTCTTTTTTTATTCCAGGTATAGAGGAATTCAATCTATCAGACAAATCATCCTGGAATAGAGTTTTAGGCCTTGTTTATCTTTCATGAAAGTTATTGGAGAACGAACTTCTTGATGAACAAAGCAGAAACTTTCCAATCAAGTTGATTGCTTATACAGGGTGTTTCTAAAAACACGTTATATTAAAGTCATAATATATTTGGAGAAAAATAAGAAGTAAATTGTATGTGGGAATATTATTCTCCGAATTCGCAGGAAAACGATTATATCTAGTTATCTACAGAACTGAGCCAGATGTTGCTTTCAACGTTTGTGATGTAGCATACTTTGTTAGACGATTACGCCAGTGTTCAAAAATACAATTTAGCAGCACTGTCTACTATGTTTGTCACGGCTTGCTGAATGTCAGGAACGTCATGACACGAGGGGCGCATAGAGCTTCTTCGTGGTTAAGTGGTTAGCGTACGCGCTTTTGGCGTGGGAAACCCCAGCGGGAGGGCATGTGGTTCGGATTCCACGTTAATCAGTAGATCCTGTTAGGACGTTAAACTCAAAATCAGCAACCAGGAACGCAACCATCGGGGTCTCTGAGTCCGGACCCTCTCAAAACTCCGTAACTGTATATACATTTGCACTTTACTCAATAAAACTATGCTTGTTTCACATGGAAATGATTGACGTAGCTTGAAAATTTGATCTTACACTTCATCTGTTCTCTTTCTCTTATAAAAAGAATTTAGTTCTATCGTTTTTTCCTGAAAATATAGGTGCACGTATTTTACAATTACTTATCGTCTTCTCTGGTGCAGATTAATACTCGTTCAATACCACATAGGTGCAATGCCTTGTAGCATTGGACTCCTGCCCCAAAGCTTAGCTTCCCAACAAAATGTTCTAGGTGCATGACACCTTTGTCCTTTAGAGGCAATTTATAATTTTGGAAACTGACAAGATTTGTATGGTACTAGGTCAGGGAAATAATATGATTGGTCAAGTATCGAAAGGAATTTGTGGATCTGGTTCTCGTGAATATATAAAGTTGCTTCAAATTTGTTTCACCCACTTTCTTCCATCAGCGCGATGCACATATCTGTATTATCTTGTGTTACTCCATGGCCAAAGAAGCATTCAACAAGAAAAGATCACTGTTAACTAGCAGTCTTAATATTGGATTAAAGAAGAAGTTCTATATATGGTCAAGTTCTATATAGAGAGATTGTATGGTTCTATATATGGTCAAGTTCTATATATTGAGATTGTATGGTTCTATATATGGTCAAATTCTATATATGGAGATTATATGGTTCTATATATGGTCAAGTTCTATATATGGAGATTATATGGTTCTATATATGGTCAAGTTCTATATGTGGAGATTGTATGTCCAAGTTTCTGAATTGTATGGTTCAGAAACTTGGACATTACGGAAGTTAGAGAAGAAATACTTAGAGAGATTCGAAATGTCGTATTGGAGGAAGATGAAGAAGATAAAATGGATAGAAAGAGTAACAAATGAAGATGTTTCAAAACGGATAGAAGAGAAGAGGACTTTTGTGGCCAGTCTTAGGAAAGCCAATTGAATTGGACACATCTTACGAAGAAATGAGACTATCTTCTTCATACTACCACAGAAGGAAAGATGGAAGGAGAGCGACGAATAGGACAAAGAAGAACACAAGTGACCAATGATTTGAAAAAATAGAAGAAAAAATTGGGAGTTAAAAAAAGGAAGTTGAAGATCAAGATACGTGGAAGAAACATTTCCAGATCCAAATCTAAAATTAAAGAAAAATTCTTCATTAGTCCCATGACCTGCCAACAGACAGAATACTTAATAATAATAATAATAATAATAATAAGAAGAAGAAGAAGAAGAAGAAGAATAGTAATAATAATAATAAGAAGAAGAAGAAGAAGAAGAAGAAGAATATTCAACCGAGCGAAGTAGCTGAAGTAATAGAGCGTTGGCTTTGCATTCGGAAGGTCGCGGGTTAGATTCCCGCTGCCGACCATCGTGACTAGGGTTTTTCAGGGTTTTCCGCAGTCCTATCAAGCAAATGCCGGGATGGTACCTACTAAACAGGCTCTGGCCGATACCTTACCAAATCCTTTCCATTGTTATTGGTGTTGTTAGATAGCCAGTATAATATGGCTTCTGATCTGTATCGGCTAAATAAATAAATTAATTAATTAATAATAATAATAATTATTATTATTATTAGAGATGCAAGGGCTCGAAAAAAAAACGGCTTTTTTCGAAAAAAACTCGGTTTTTTCTGCTTTGCTTTTTTGCTTGGGAAATTTTGGGCTTTTTTCAAAATACTGCTTTAAATTGATAAAACAGACTTTGTATCGCTTCTCTATAACACAAAAAATCATTTAATTAGTGGTTGATGCTGATAATAATATAAAACATCGAAAATAAACTATGAATTTCGAAAAAATATTTCAAACCATTTTTCTTCAACATATTTACATTATGAATTCCACAGGATTAACCAATGTATATAATAAGAATTTTTTAACCTCCTATATACAAAAGTAAGCAGAGTTGGCGAGAACCGTGGTTGTTTTAGAAAATGCCAAAAACCCGTTTTTGGGGGGATGTTTAAACCAGGCTTTTTTGACTTAGATTTTTTGCTTTATGTATTTATATTACATATTCACAGAAATAAGTTTGTTTCGCCTTGATGTTATTATGCAACAGCGGGGTTATGCCGGAAGAACTCCCATAAGCTTAAAGAAGTGCGGTCAGTAAATTTCTTAAGTTGAGAATCTCCCGCCCTAGCCATTGGGAAAATCCCGTCATTACTTGAAATGTAAGACAATAACGGGAAAATCCTGTTATTGCTTTGCATGTAAAATTTAAATTTCAACGTACCATAATCAGTACGCTAAAACTGAGGTATTAAATTACAAATTTAGTATGTAGATATCATTGAAAGTCCAATCCAATCTAATGTTGGAAGCTACATAGGCAATCGATAAATTTTGCCAATTTCTATCAATATATTTAAGCAATATTGACTTCTTTATAAAACAACACGCATTTAGGCATGCAGATATATACAATTTGGTTTGTTTCGTATATTTAGGCTTAACATCCTTACAAAATACCGAGGTTATCAAGGAGAAGACTTTCGCTTAAACTGACATCCGAACCGCTACTTGGGTTACGCATGAAAGAAGGTTTGTGGTTCGACCGAGAATTGAACATGGGACACCTTGATTAAAAGGTGAAAGGGAAATAAAACTATTGCAGGTGGTTTGATATCTGGAAACGTCACCATGAAGTTCACACAATTCGCATTTTTCATTCTTTTTATTTTTGTGGTTTAAACCAGTTATTAAAAAAAAAAAAGTTGGTGTAAACCAGCCAACCCTAAAAGTAAACACTTCTTTTTAAAGAATACACAAATAACTAGCAAAATAGTATGTAGTATTTTTACTTCAAAATATTCCATACCCTCTATTTGAAACAAAATAAAATTAAAATAAAACATAAGAGAAATACTTAGATTTATATGATACACTTAAAGGCTGCACATCTAGAGCTTTTGGTTCTGTATATTCTTGAAATTCTATAGTTAAGTTTTATAGAACCACCATCACAGTTTACCCAATCCTCAAGTTTTCTGAATTTTTAACAAGAGGGATTCAACATATCATTACGGAACTACCCCGTCCCCCAAAAAAAGACTACGGAATATATTTAAGTTAAGCTAAATACAACTGCACAACAAACATGACTGAGTGATTAGCTTTTGAGCTTCTATCGGGAAGTCCGGGATTCAACCAGCATTCGACCATTCTGACAAAGCTTTTCTTTATTCCATCTGTGAATGTAGAAATAGTGCGTATACTGTGAGTTGGCCGACTTCCTTTCTTATTGTTTTTAAATAGTTATTATTACTAATTACCAGCAGTGACGGTTTTGCGAAGGTTAGGGGGGCGGTCTTTCGGACTGAAGCCCGTTCCCCAAAGTTACGGAATGTCTGCAACAAACGAAATATCTATTATTTATGCCTTTACTCATAAACTTTAAGCTCCCGTCAAATAAAAATTACGAATGTTTAAAAAAAACTAAACATTAGTAAGAAACCCTTCCCAAAATACTTTTCTAAATCCGCCACTGATTCTCAGTATAAAATGATTTTTAAAGTTGTATCCGGAAGATTATTGCTAAACATATAAACGAAACGAAATATTAGTTATGCCTGTACTCATAAACTTCAAGCACTTCCCAAATAAAATTAGGACTTTTTAGGAAACGAAACAATCAGAAAAACCTCTCCTAAAGTACTTTTCTAAATCCGCTACTGATTATTTGTATAAATTGGTATTCAAGGTTGTGTCCGGAAAATTATTGCTAAATCACTTCACAGCTACAGTATAACAGAAATGTGGAAGTACGGTTTGACGGATATATTGAAAAACGTATGCTTTGACGGATAAATAGAAAAACGGGCAAGTTTAACTTTTGCGCTAGAAGCTAGAGTACTAAAAGCTCTTAGAAATGAAACACGGATGACAAACTAAAGAAGAAAAAAGATGTCGATAACTCAAAAGTTAAAATAAAGCTAAATAGCCTCTAAAATTACCCTCAAATACTACATTCTTCATGTTAGCTTTAATTCGTAAAACATGTGCTCCATCCATCTTGATGGTGAATTTCAGAGCGAAATATCACATTCAGGTCATGGAATTCTTATCTAACTATAGAATATACTATAAGAAAGCTATTTAGATAGAAAAATCATGAAGTTGAAAAAAGCCAAAATTTCCAAAATTCTCGTTTTTTTCCCAAAAAAGCCGGCTTTTTATGTGAAAAAAACCATCGATTCAAAAAAGCCGGCTTTTTTGCATCTCTAATTATTATTATTATTATTATTATTATTATTATTATTATTATTATTATTATTATTATTATTATTATTATTATTATTATTATTATTATTATTATTATAAAGTAACATCGTTATGGATTGGTTCAGGATTAATGGGAACGTCAGTAACCTCTTTAATTCAACGTTCTGTTCTTATGCCCTTCAGACCAAAAGGGACGGATGATTAATTATTGTTAAATAATTGGTAAAATGAGCATGTGAGAGGAAACTGGAGATCATAGGAACACGAAGTTGTCCACCACAAACTCACATGACCTGCAATCAAATGAGGTACCCTTAGCATCAGAAGTGAACTCTCTAACACTAAGCCACTGTGGGCTCTACCATCTAATATATAAAGAAGCATGTTAACCATAACTGCATTACCTTTGTATAGGAATTATTCGAAGTTTCTGTAACGTTGCGCATGGTTTATTTCAAGTTTGCCGATGTGTCTAATGGTTTGGGTTGACATTACGCAAGAGCAACGGGGCAAATTGAAGAAAATATTAAGATCATGTTTTTAGGTGGTTTGTTTCGTTGAAGAAAGAAAAAAACAGAGAGAGAAAAAGAAATCTTATTTACATAAAGCAAGGTGTGTGTTTTTGCTCGAAAGCGTAAGAATTATTTCCATTGTTTGGGATTGAAGTTAGTGAATGATAAGGTGAGTAAGATAACCAACTAAAAAGAAATCACTCGCTTCTACAATGTACAGTGACCGACAAAAGTTATTTCCGTTTGGTAAAATTTATTTTAGGAGTAACGATGGAACAAAAATCGTTTCAGCGAATTTCAAGGTTGGAACATACTGAAAATTACTCTCTTTTTAATTTACTGAAAACTATACTCAAATTGCTCTTCCATTCTGAAGTTATTTCCGAAACACACACAGTAGCAGAATTAGGTTTCACCTATTTTAATATTATAAATGAGTTAAAGGTAGAGGGGTAAAGGTGTACGTAACTGCGTCTCTAAATGTTAGTCAAGCCAACGTAGATGAGCTTTTACCATTGGACTTAACATAAAATTATCTTGTGTGTGTGCGTGTGTGTCTGTGTCAATTCCATGGTAACTTCCGTATTTTCTTCGCGTTTAATGAAATTTGGGCCACGAGATAAGAAATTTCTCATTTTGTGTCAATTCCTATCTCGAAAATGAGACCAGATCAAGACGAGATGAGGAACATCGTTATCAAGACGAGAATCAAAATGAGACGAAAAAATTATCGAGCAACGTTGGAGAAACTAGCAGACTCACGTATTAGATCTCAAGCATTGTACGTTTGATTTCATTATGTGAATGACCTATAGATATCAATTATTGAAAGTTTTAAGTATAAATCTCATATCGTTAACTACAATAGAAATATTCAAATTCATTATGCATGTTTTTCAATTGGTCGTAAAAAAACATCTGATTATTATTATGTATGATTTACTTAGTAAATTGTACAATTTAATCAAAATTAACTGTATTGGGTCCGATTGGTGACGCTCGAGGGCCGGTATTAACAGCGAGCTGTAGTTTGGAGACCCCTGCTCGAACTCATTAGGAAGACAATTTTAAAATTCTTCTGTCACGGGTTCGACTCCTGTTCACAAAGTATGGATGTTATGTGTTATTGTTCCATAGTTTATTATCATCAGTTATTTTTATTATCTCCTTTGACGTCAGGGATACCGCGGTGGCTCAGTGGTAGAGCGTTCACCTCTGGTGCTTGGGGTCCCGGGTTCAAATCCTGCTCCCGCCAAGTGAACCTTGCGGTGGACAAACACCGTGCGCGTGGGTTTTCTCGGTGTTCTTCCGTTTCCTCCCACTTTCTTCATTCCACCATTTCATTGATTACTCATCATCACCGTCTCCTTTAGCTTAACAGGCCTAACCGTGGGACGTAAAACTCAAAGATTTCATTTCATTTTTATAATTAATTTTATGTTTGTTAATTAATATTACATAAAGATATGAGAAATCAAATTTACTTCATTTAAAACAAATTATATCTATCGGTAATAATAACTCCCTTATTTTCCTTTAGTTTAGCTTACAAAGCTTAAACTTCCTACAAAATCAAAAGTAATAATTAAACAAAATATACAGGGTGTTCCAAAAAGTATCACAATATTTTGTGAATAGATTCCCCAGATCAAAATAAGAAAAGAAGTTCATATGAACCTGCCATCGGAAGTGCCTAGTTTCGTAGTTATTATGGGGTGCCGAAAACTTGAAACAAGTGAACTTCAAAGGTCTATAGTTTCACTATTATAGGACCGATCGTAGTCGGGTCAAGATATCACTGAGGAACTAGTATGTGAACTGTCCAAACAACCATCTTTCAGAATCTCCAGCACTTGCACAATGATTTTTAGAGAGGCTGTTTGGGAGTACTTGATCACTCTCCACCTACCTCCCTAAAAATTAGTGTGCAAGTACTGGAGCATTCTTAAATATGGATATTTGGATAGTTCACATACAGGTTCCTCACTGATGTCTTGACCCAATTATGATAGGTCCCATAGTAGTGGAGCTATGAACTTTTAAAATTCACTTATATCACGTTTTCGGCAACCTGTAACTCCGAAACTATCCACTTTTGAGCACAAGTCCATATGAACTTCTTTTTTCTTATTTTGCTGTAAGGAATCTATTCCAAAAATATTCTGAAACACTTTTGTAACACCCTGTATTGACAAGGGAGTGAAAATAAAAAGTATAGAATTGTCTTTGGTAATTTCTCTCCTGCTTTATTTCCACGACCATTTCCTTGACTAAATTTTAGCTGTAACGAGGATCAGAATGGTGAGCACAAATCTTATCATCTATCTGTCATAACTGCACGAGAATAATGGTTTGGCAAAACGGGGATTAGGTGACAGGATACGACATACTCTATCATATATGCTCATCAGTAACATCAACTTGTGTAGAAGACCTTCCAAAGACAAAGAGAAGAGCAGTTTGCACAGACAGTTAAAATCTGTGACAAACATCTTGGCATTTCAGCTAAACGAATAAAACGCAAGCTATGGCGCGACGTTGCCAAGTGGTAAAGGAGTGTGGCTATGGCTAAGCTGACAAACTACAGCGTGATCAGGTGACAAGGGATAGGCGTGGATGTGTACAAAATAAACGTGGCAATACCGCTGGCCTCTCATTTGCTAGTAATATTTAAAAGGAACTTAGAGCGCCGCCTTCAAATGCCAAGATGTTTGTCACGCCGTTTAGTTGGTTTTGTTTAAAGCTCCACAATATCGTCAAGGTCGCTGCCATTTGTGATTGCTTCTTTCTAATTGGGAGACGAATGTATAGATTATGCGCACCATACAATCTTGAGCCGGAGAAACCAATTTCTAGCAAGCTCCTTGATATTTCACGGAACGAACTCTGTGCTATAGTGATAAATCAAACAGCAAGCAAATTGAAGGAGAGTCTAGCAAACCTCTTAGTATTTTGTGAAACAAAGCCTTTATTATTATTTAAGTCCTACAGAACTTACTCGTACTTACTCAGCTAAAGAACTTGCTATTTACAGAAATGTTACTGATTACCATTTTCCCACAATACTTCTTCGAAAACAAAAGTGTTTGTACGCTTCTGTGTCTATTTCTTCTATGTGCTTATTTTTTTTAAATAAAAAATGTGTGCTTCGCAACTGTTTTGTTTTTTGGATTTCATTCTTTTTATTTTTTGTAAAATGGGATATGTGAAGTCTCCACATACTTATCTTCTTTCCATGCAGTTTGTTTTCAAGCAGAAACTAACTGCGGCTGATTCGTTTTGAAATGCGAGGAACGATTCACAGCTTAAAAGTCAGGAGAAGAAGAAGAAGAAAAGAAGAAGAAGAAGAAAATAAAAGACTATCGTTGGAGAAAAGCCAAACAGTTTGTTCAGACTTATAAGAGAAGGAGGACAAAAAACAATAGACTGTTCCCAGAAGACCATCAGGAAACTTCTTTTTTTTAAAGTAGAGAAAACCAATTGTTTGTTGTCAGATAGTGGGAGTCATACGTTAATGTACAGGGTTCCAAGAACCCTTGGCTGCAACTGTAAGCATTCAGCCCATGCCGTGTACTTATTGCTCTTGGATAATGGCTGCCAATGCTGCAAGAGAAACAAAACAGGGCAACGGATCTAATGGAAGCACTTGGTAACATTGTTTCGTACATGTCTTGCATTGTTCATTAGAGCAAATAAGCTATTCAGCGTTCTTTCTTTTTTTTCTCTCTCTCTCTTTTGGTCTTACACAGAATATATTATGAATCAGATCTTGTTTTGATGCTTCTACATGTTAAAGAAGACTTATAAATTGTTGCTTTTATTTCTACAAGGATGAGTCGAAAATTATCTACAGTTTTCATTCTACAATTTGTTTACACAAAGGTAGGGGTTCAACACGTACTAATTTTCCTTGTTAATGTGGTTGGTCAAGAGCTCCATAAGCTCCGTGCCGTGCCGTCAAGGGGGGGAAGCGGGGCGACGCCCCGAGCACCGAAGGGGACGCAAAATTCAAGAGGAGAAAAGAAGGCGAGAAAAAAGAGAGGAAAAATTACCTCGAATATTTCAGATCTTATAGCAGTATTTTTTCAATTTAATATGTAATTTGCCCAGGGTCAGATTAAATGCATTTGTAATGGACTTACTTGTGGTCTCACATAAAGGTATTAATTTAACTAGTTTTGTCAATATATCAGTACAACTAGTAGAGGAAAGGGGGGCAAGAGTACGCAAATTTCAATTAAATTTATATATTTTGGTTAAAAAAAATAGTTACAACGGAAAACTTTTACATGGAACACAAAACTTGAACTCTCCTTTACGAAATGTGAACTCAACTTTTATATACCTCTATTCTTAGAGGAACTAGAACTCATAAAATGAAAACATTCAAACATTCAAACGAAATCAAAGGGGCAAGAGTACGCACCCAAAAGAGCATTAACAATTATCACAGATGAAGGTGCCTACTCCTTCATATGATGTACATTGTTCATGCTACCATTCATGGCATCTTGCGCATTTGATTCAGTCTTCTATTGGTGGATCACTGTAGATGATATTGCATAATGGACACTCGTACACTACTTCCTCACTGACCTGAGGAGTTGTAGCTACAACTTCGGTTGTAGCTTTCTTGGTGCAAGATGATGTTTGCCTTTGCTCTTTGGAGAGCGCCGTTTCGCAAGTAAGTTCTGCTTGAAAGGAGAGGATGTCAGAATCTCTGATTGACCTCGAGAAGATCAAGATTTTTTGGTTGAGTCGGAAGAGGACTGACAACCACCAAAGGAGTGCATGATGTGGGCGGTCCACATGGGCCCCTGCTTACCTCTAGTGAAGATCCAGCTTTACTCGTTGGAGGTTTGGTAACCAATGAAGGAGCAGCCGGCAGAGAAGTGTTTCATGTGGACAATCTGCATGAGCTCCTGCTTGCTTCTAGTGAGAATCCAGCGTTACTGGTTGAAGGTTAGGTAACAGATGAATAAGAATGAGCAACCGGCAGAACAGTGTTTGACGTGGACAGTCCACATGAGCTCTTGCTTGTTTCTAGTGAGTATCTAGCGTTACTGGTTGAAGGTTTGGTAACAGATGAATGAAAACGAGCAACCGGCAGAAGAATGTTTGAAGTGGAAAGTCCGCATGAGCTCTTGCTTGTTTCTAGTGAGGATCTAGCGTTACTGGTTGAAGATTTGGTAACAGATGAATGAGAACGAGCAACCGACAGAAGAGTGTTTGAAGTGGACAGTCCGCATGAGCTCTTGCTTGCTTCTAGTGAGGATCTAGCGGTACTGTTTAAAGGTTTGGTAACAGAAGGAGGAGGACGAGCACCTGGCAAAGGAATGTTTGATCTGGATGAGCCGCATGGGTTCCTTTTTACTTCCAGTGAATCATCCGAAGAATGATTTTGGGCTCTATTCAGGTCTGATGCTTGATTTGTTGCTTCAAGAATGTTTTTGTCTTCAGAGCTGGCTTCTACATTTAAGTCTACCACATCCACAATAGAAGGAAGAAAATCTTCAGTGAACACATCTGGATTCAGTGGGACAACTCCAGATTCTTGAAAGCTGGATACCTTGGTTGCAGCTTTGTAGTAAGCCTCAGTAAATAAACTCGCAACTTGGAATTAGGCGGGATGGATGATTCCTCATCCATTTATCACACACTCTTGAATACCAGGATTTCGGCGGGTCAAAAAAGGAGCGATTTAGTGGTTTCAAATTATGGCTGGGATTTGGTGGTAAACTCAATATCACTATCTCATTTTGCCTGCAGAAATCAATCGCTTCGATTGAAATGTGAGAGGTCTGATTGTCAACAAGTAACAATACCTTTTTCGTAACCGAATTTGATCGTACATGTTGGTGTAATTAACAGTTTCAATCCTACTGTAGTTCCAGAACGACAGGCTCTAAACTTACGTTAAATCCGAGTGCCGTTCGGGAACGATACGTCCATTTAAAATTTAAAATACCAACCAAAAATAAATTTTGTGTGCTATTTTATTTGAGAAAGTAATTTTGAGTGCTTTGTAAATTATCTATTGGCAAATCTGATCCAAGAATATCTTTCAGTCATTGTAGAAAGAGAACTAAAGAAGGTGTATAATTATCATTCATAATACTCAAACATTATTACTTGAGAAAAAATAAAGTTATTGTTGCAATGATTATTCGCATATGTCTTGTACGGAAACAACATCTTCTAGTACAATGAAACTTTTTTCTTTTATTTCTGAAAGTTTCAACCGTTTAGAGTAAAAACTTAAGAAGATATGATTTTTAAAATAACCCTTATTTTCTCCAGGACACAGGACTTTTTCAATTAAAATACCCCTAGGATTGAAAGTGTTAATATAGCCATTCTACGAAAAGTTGTGAGTTGATGAACCAGAATTAGATATTCCCACAGAACCCGGCGGCGAGTCATCGAATAATTCTTGTTTCATTCGTTTTCTGGGGAATAAAGGAACCAGATGCACTCTCCAGGAAACAGCTGTTAACTCCAAAATCACTAGATACAGTTTTATTCACAACTGATTTTTAGTCGACTTTTGGAACTTTATGAGGAACCGTATTTATGAGAGTTTCGTACATGTTGTACATATCCCGTGGAGGAAAGCAGTTTTGTCTTACAAGATCTTTTAGACAATTAAAAAGGCGTTCAACTTGTGGCTTGCTAAAACCACGAGCTCTCCTCAGACCAGTCTTTAAAGGCTGTCGCAAAGCAATTGTTAAATGTCTACGACGGAAAGACTCTGTCCAATATCTTCCTGCCATTCGATTCACATGGCTAAAGGATATGGGGCAACTAGTTACGTTCAGCAAAATTGTATGCCATTCTTCGTAGATCTTTTAAAGTTAAGTCATAGAAGTATTGATCCAGTAATGTGATATATTCCACTAATTTGTTCTCCATTTCTTCGGTAAATAAGCCTACTAGCTTTATTGTGCCTAAAGACGTTGCAGATTCTCACTTTAAAAAAGAAAAGAAAAAACCGTAATTCTCCTATCAGTAATGGGAATGCATAGGATACGAAAAAATCAGATAATATTTAGACCCTTTATAAAAATATATTTCCAAATTCAGCCTATTCCATCAGTTACAGAATACTTGTCACCTACGAGGGTAACTTGAAAACTTCTCGATCTATCCTTGATGAAGCTACATATTGTCAAATGTTAGGTTAGGTTAGTTTCATATATCTTTATAGGATCCCATACCAATCATTGGACTGATACCGCCTTATGCAGAGTCGTTTTAACGTATGATTACTAAAGGACTGACTACTACAGAAAACATATGGTAGTCGAACTTTTTAGTATGGCACTAATCAAGCGTCAGAACGACTCTGCATAAGGCCCATTGAAATTTATTACTGAAGACTACTGACATTTAAGATAAAAGAGGAAAAGGTGTAGTATTTCTGAAACCTGAATAAAATAAACAAACGTAACGTTATTCAATAACTGCAGATTTAACTATCTCATATGTTTGTCTGTTTCGAAAACTCAAACACCACCTTCGATATTGTTATGTATGGAGTGGTATTTAGAATTTATCCCTCGTACATAAGAAAATATCAGTATTCTTCAGAATTCTTAACGTTAGAGGCTACATATGGGAACCAGTATTCGTAAAGTTTACCGTCACTCTCTATTACAACGGAATCTACATTCTTTTCTGATTGTTAGATCTAAATCAAATTGGATTCTTTTTTCATAGAACAGAAGGGGCATGAGTACGCACGTGTACCCTTGCCCCGTAGGTATCTGCGTACCTTTGCCCCCTCACTAAACAATTGACTTTCCCGTGATGTTGTACAGCCAACTGTTGGAAGAAAGTCAATTTACTCCATCCTGTCAAACAATGGATATGTTAGAAACTAACGCTTTGTAGTACTTTGAAATCGTTAAAAAAAATGTGTAACTTATTCATTAACTACTTATGTCCCAATATTATATCAAACTATTAGAAAAACTTAAATAATTACCTAGATAGCTTGTAGTTTGCCGCAGCACACTCAAACTTGTTTAGGTTCTAGACGCCATTAACATCAAACTCCACGTGACGCAATATTGACATACTCGAATATATTCACCTGATTTTAGGGAATCGTATCCTTGCCCCCACGTACTCTTGCCCCCCTCTACTCTATGTACTTAAATCCTCTTCCTGCTTTAGGAAGTGGTCCCATAATGTTACTCATGTTAGGAAAATGCATGTACAGTTGTACACATATATAAAATGGAAGGAAAAAAGTAATAAAAAGTGCTCAAAATCAAGGAAAAGCAGGGTTTATTTTTGAAAATTTTCTAACGCTTCGCGACAATCATGGGAGCGCTTCGTGGCTGGTCTGTTGACCTCACTCATGTGTACGGGGGCACCATAGTATACTTTCGCCCGGCGCTGATTTTCCACGACACGACGCTGCATAAACTTGTGTATTCCTTCAAACAAGAAGGTTTTAGGTTGGTTGCGAGGCTATTTCGCACTGCTTCCTGCACATCTTAGTCTGAGGAAAAACGATTATTTCACCATGACTCATGCTCAAGGACGCTACCTCATCGATGGTAACTCGGCTATTCGCTAGAACTATTTCTAGAGTTTGCTTAGTCTTGTCTTCTGTTGTGGAGCTTAACGGGCATTCAGCTCTCTCTTCTTCGTGAGCCACACACGTCCGACCACTCTTAAATTTGTCAATACACACCACACTCACAAAAAAAACAAGCACTATGCCTGCAGAGCATGGAAGGATCTGATTCGCTAGAAGGGCCACCTTGAGCAATGGGTTAAGGATCTTCACTACAGCGAAATTAAACTATCGCTAATTTTTATAGTTTTTCTGTAATATCTTCAAAACAAATAAAAATATTCGAAAAGCAGAAACCTAGTGAACTAGACAATACGATTTTGCATATAATACCGTTATCACAACTCATCTGTTTTCGATTAGCAACTGTAGCAATTTTTGTGGGTTCTGTAAATAGCGGCATACCAAAAGCAAATAGGTGAATTGTGGTAGCGGTATCACGTGCAAAATCATATTGTCTAGTTTACTACGTTTCTGCTTTTCGAATATTTTTATTTGTTTTGGAGAGAAATAACAAGTAATTATCGTTTCACATTGTAAAACTACGTTAGACTCCCAAAGTATGGGAATTCAATACTCAAAGTAGTAGGCTACATTTACAACTACTGGTTGCAGTAGATTAAGATTAAAGATAGAAACTATTCCTCTATCGCTAAATCCATATCAGAAAGCCGTTACTCTCTATGCTTTACTGTTTTTGGCCTGTGGCGATAAATGTTGAAACAGGAATACGGTTAGTTTAAGGTTAGTTTAAAAGGACAAGTTTTGCCGATAGATGTCACTACAATCTTCGTATCTCTCTAGTGTATTTTTCATCTTTCTCGAAAATTCACAATTTTTCTTACAAATTTCAACCTACAGGCTTCAAATTTTTAGAGAAGGAACTTTATAACCTATCGAAGGCAATAATCCGTGCTGATTTTTATTTAGAACTAGCAGCGTTCACCCCGCTTCGCTGCGGTCACCCCGGAACGCAATAAACTTTGTTACTTAGATAATTTTTACTTTTTCGCTTTCAAGTGATATGATAAAAACCATAGAAGATTGCAGTAAATGTTAACATTATATCGCCTGTCATTTATGTTAACCCGCCCCGCTTCGCTGCGGTCACCCCGGAACGCAATAAACTTTGTTACTTAGATAATTTTTACTTTTTCGCTTTCAAGTGATATGATAAAAACCATAGTAGATTGCACTAATGTTAACATTATATCGCCTGTCATTTATGTTAACCCGCCGAGTGACACGGTCATGCGGGTTGCATATAAATACGTTTATTTTTACCTATGATGAACTAACAAAGGATTTGTACGTTATGGACACTTGAATGGTCAATTATCTCAAGACACTGGTAATTAAAAATTAAAGTGATATGATAAAAACCATCTAGGGTCCAAATCCTAATAACCCCCCAAAAATGAAAGAAATTGCTTCAGCCGTATTAGCGTGATGAGGGAACAAAGGATTTGTACGTTCTCTTTTATATATAAGATTTTCTTTATTGTTAAAATGGCTTGATTGTTGGAATGGGTATCCAAACCTTTAACAATGGAACTGTTTCTACAATGAAGAAAATTCTAAATAAAATATTGGCACGGATTGTTGCCTTTGATAGGCTATGAAGTTCCTTCTCTAAAAATTTTAAGTCTGTAGGTTGAAATTTGTAAGAGAAATTGAAAATTTTCGTGAAAGGTAAAAAATACATTACAGAGATACTAAGACTGTAGTGACATCTATCGACACAACTTGTCCCTTTAAATCATTCTTAATTTGAGCCACTTTTAGTTTGAATATATGGTTGAAGAAGGAGATAGAACTTAGTTTTGGAGGTCACAATCGAACGCAATAAAGTGCATCTCGATAGCTCTTACCGTTTTTCTCCTACGGAAATCAATACTGAAACCAGACGGGGTAGTACAACTACTTCCGGTCTTGGTAGATGGTTGCGGGTTGAGAGGGAACTGAATCTTGACACCTTGAATGGATTGCAGAAAACCACTTGTTGCTATATATTACCATTTCTGTTCTATTGCAAGAAAGGTTTAAACCGGAAATGGTTCAAATAAACCATTTCCGGCTTGAATAGAGGATTAACGAAAAAGATGAAACCTATTCTTGGGACGCTGAGTCAATCCATCAAACTGCATCTCAATGTATCTTGCCGTTTCAGTTCTATGAAAATCAGTGTTGAAACCGGAAGTAATAGTAAATTTCAACAACTTCCGGTCTTGGTAGAGTGTTTGGGATACTAATGGCACATTGTCTTGAGACGCGGAATAGTTTCTTCCTGTCTGTTATCATTTCTGTTTCATGGCGATAAACGTTAAAACCGAAAATGACTCATCCGAACCACTTCCGTTGTGAATAGAGAGTTAACGAAGGAAATGGAACCTATCCTTGGAGCCCTGAATCGATAGCAAAAAAAAGAAAGAAAAAAGAAAAAGAAAAAAGAAAGTATCTCGATATCTCTTACTGGTTTTGCTCTGATACCTGTCGACAGACGAGCGAACGGACGGACAAAACTGTTCTAAAACACTTCCGACGCTTATGCATAGGATAGTTTGGAAGTCTAAGAACTGATGAGTGAAGTTTTGTAACCCCAACGCCAACAGAAACTTCATTCCAGATTGCCTAAGTTGAGAAGTATATTGCATTTTCCTTTTTGCGTAATTGAGGACTTCTTTCTTCTTTCTTCCTTTCTTTCGAAAGAAAATCATGTTCATAAAAGTAAACATAAATGTAACTTTTTTTTCTGAAAATACTATTTACGTTTTGTTTCATCAATCGAAAACAATATCATCTTATCTTGCTACCATTTCTTGTCTTAAGCATTCTAAAGAAAAGGTAAAAAACAGTCTGTGTTATTTGGTGAGGCCGCTGTAGTTTAAATGCTCCATTCTGTTCCCGCATCTAAACTCTCGACTGGTTTAGTACTAAACGAACAGAAAATGGCGGACGAACCGTTCGACTGAAAATGAGTTTTCGTCCGCCTTTTAATCGAAACGCTCCACTGAAAAGAAAGAAAGAAAAAAAAGGGAGAAACAACTCGATCCACAGCGGCTACGAGGGGAAACCATTTGCTAGAAGAAGAAGTAGATCAGACCGTAAAAGGATTACACCATACTTCACTCAGCCTGAAAGTAATCTTCCAGACCAATAAACTCCCTCCTCCCATTCTCTCTGGCTGTTATCTTCTTGCTCTTGTACCACCAATTGACAACAAGAGATAGAGAACCTCTTGTACTTCCTTTGTACTTTCATCATGGATTGATGCCTTAGTATATTGGAAAATTATAGGACTTTGACACAAGTCCAAATTTTAAATTTATTTCGTTAATAAATTCATTAGAATATAATTCAAAATTAATTACCATCTACTTGCACTATTTTTCACTTACGCGCTGGCAATTTTCACAACGATACGAAACTCTGAGAAGTGGCTAAAATTAAGATATTACGTCGTGCATTACAAATATTTTGAGATTCTTCATGGCTTCGCGATTAGCGTACTTGCTTTTGGCGTGGGAGACCCGGGTTTGACTCCCAGCGGGAGGTCATGTGATTCGGATTCCACTTTATGCTGTAGGTCTACGTCTTATATCACCTCGTTGCTGAATGGGACGTTAAATTCAAAATCAACTCATTGGAAACATTTTATGTATGAGTGACATGAATTAATGATGAAAAACGGATGGGAGCTTTCGAAATGTGGGTGTGGAGAAGAATCGAGAGAATTAGTTTGTCTGAGTGGGAAACGAGTGACAGGATGCTAGAAATGGTGGGGGAGAAAAGAAACATTTTAGATATTATTAAGAAGATGAAAAGAAACTGGTTGAATATTGACTAAGAAGGAACTGTATCATGAGGGACGTGCTAGAGGATATGGTGGCAGGAAAAAGAGGAGGAGGACGAAGGGGACTACAATTAATGGACGATATTAAAATCGAAAAATCGTACATGAAAACGAAGAGGTTAGCGGAAGATCATGGAGCATTGAAGCTTTTCAGTTGCAAAAGTGGCGTGTCAATAATTGCAGAATACCTATGAAGATTATAATGATGACACAATAAAGAAGGAAAAGAACTCGCAGTCCTCCACGTACGATTTGCATACTAAAAATACATATTTTTAATATTTGAATTTCAACTATTTTAAGTTCTTAATTTAAAACAAAATGATAGCATATTTCGGATTTTAAAGTTATGGCTGTGAAACCTCGGAAAAATATAAGCCATATTCCAACAAAATCGTTTTTTTTTTTTTTTTTGAAAGTTTTCATGGAGCATGGCTTCTTAATTGATGGAGGTAAATTTACCCATTATTTTTCAGTGATTTTTAACTGATCATTTGGCTCTTTTGAGTCATTGGGAACAGTGACGTCGCTAGGAACTTTTACTTGAGGCTGAAGACTCTATTGATGGTCAAACTACCCAAGAAATCCCCAAACTATCCGAAATTCTATTTAGTATCTTAGATTTGAGCGGCTCGGACGAACATAATGGTATGCAACTTTTCGAATAAACTGGTAAAGAAATTTCACCATTCCCATGCAATTCAATGGAATGAAATACTAAACAAGCTTCTTTTGCCATCTGAAGGTACATTACCAAAATTAAACTACTTACATATTCTCCTGGGGTTCGATCACAAACCATTCCACGTAATAACTTAATTTCAATTACTATATATATCTTTTTTATTTTATTTTTATTGTTAGGAAACGTGGATTCTAATATTGCACAGACTTGTTAAGATAGAAACATTCCATTATGCTTTCTTTTTTCTTAAGTTATTGTTCTTCAAAACTGCTTGTTTTTGAGAAACTCCTTTTTCAGCAAGTTTTATATCCATTTCTGTCCTCCCGCCTGAAATAGTAATACAATAAGGTAAAAAGGCAATATTATAAATTGCATATAAAATTATACAAATCTTAAAAGTCACCTATCTAAAATTTGCCACAAGAGCTAGTTTACATATGGTAAAATAACCACTTATTGTGTCGTTCCCATGGCGTGTTCCGACAAGGCGCATTTAAAGGGGTCCATTCACTATCAGTTTAACTGAAGGAAAATCTGATCGTGACGTCAGAACTGTGCGAACTGAAGGAATTCTTCAGTTCAGTCAGTTCTTCATTCGGTTATTTGGACTGAAGAACGGTTACTCTGGATTGAACAAACGAACCGTCTTTTTCTACGATAACTGTGCTATTGACTGAAGGAAACACACAGTTGTCTCAGTTCAGGTCCTGTCATCGTGGCAGCTAGTAAAAGTGAGGCATTGTTGGCTTTTATTGAAGCCTACCATGTTCGTCTGGAACTTTGGGACATGCAACATGTGCATTATGCGAATAGGTATAAAAGAGGGGAGACGTAAAATGTGTTAGAAAATTAAGAGTTTAGAACCTCAGGCGACACGCAGTGTTGTTATTTTAAAAAAAGATAAACAACCTACGGTCGGCATTTAAGCAAGGAATTGCGGAAAGTGAACAAACCCAAGAAATCCGGGACTACAGGTGAGGAAGTGTACGTTCCAAAGCTTTGGTATTTCAAGGAACTTAGAATTGCACTCCACAGAACATCTGATGAAACTGAAGCAACTGAACTGAAAGACTAAACTCGATTAACTGATACATTATCAGTTCAGTTTATCGCATGATCGGTTAAGTCAGTTTCTAGCTCAGTTGGACTGATCAGTTAAAACTGATAGTGTATTGTTTCATATCTTAAAATAAGGAGGTTTTTTTTACTCTTGAATATTAAGAATATTAGAATATATTGAATATAAATATGAATATTGATTTGAGAATATAAATTGATTTGAAATGAAAAGGGTTAATGTTTATTAGCTAACAATTTATTATCTGATATCAGAACAGTAACACAATCAGTAGATACTGTGTATAACTATTTATAATGCACAATTAAGGGAATATTTATTCCTAGTATGCTGATGATGTAAATTTAAAAGAGGATGATAGGAGAACAATAGAAAGAAATGCAGAGATATTATTAAACGCTTGCAGGGACATGGGTTTAGAAGTAAACGCAGAGAAAACTAAATACATGGAAGTGCGTCGGGACCGTAATACAGCAAATTATGGATGCGTTAAAATATTAAACAATACTTTTGATAAAGAGAATACTTTCAAATATCTAGGATCAATATTAACAGAGGAAAATCATATTCACGCAGAAATTAAATGTCGACTAAAAGCAGGAAATTCATGTTACTATTCGGTTCAAAATCTCTTGTCGTCGCGAATTCTGTTGAGGAATTTGAAGCTTAAAATATATAAAACGATAATCATGCCTGTTGTTCTGTATGGTTGCGAAACAAGGTCGCTTACTCTGAGGGAAGAACATAGATTGAAAGTATTTGGGAACAAGATGCTCAGACGAATATTCGGATCCAAGAGGAATGGGAATGGGGAATTGCGGAAACTTCATAACGAGGAACTACATAATTTATACGGTTTACCCAACATTGTTAGGGTCGTCAAGTCTAGGAGGCTTAGGTGGGCAGGTCATGTAGCTAGAATGGAAGAAAGTTGAAACGCTTTCAAAGTCTTGACTGGAAGACCGATCGGAAAACGACCATTAGGAAAACCTAGGCGCAGATGGGAAGACAATATTAAGATGGATCCCGTAGAGATTGGAATACAAAATAGAAACTGGATCCAGTTAGCTAAGGATAGAAGTCAGTGGAGAGCTTTTGTGAACGCGGCATTGAACCTCCGGGTTCCATAGGCCATAGAGATAGTTAGTTAGTTTATTCCTAGCAATTAGACATGTGCTAATTAGCTTATACAGCAATTTATGAATATTTAAGACATTTAAAGAACAACAAAACTTTTAACTTTATGTCTGATTGTGAGTCATTACAAATGATGAATTTAAAACAATTTAAAACTAATTTACAACAAATATAAAAATGAATCTAAAGTTGGTAATAATAGTCAAGTATCAAAAATTGAACTAATGATTACGCGAATGTACAAATGAAAATTTCGCCTGTCGGGGAAAAAACGTCCTAATCACAATCAGCCAAGTCTAAACCAAAATATCTAGCCAGGAATATTTGAAAGGAAAACTTTAAGTGTTTCGAATAAACGTATGTAGTGGGGAAAGCATGTAACATATGGATAACGTATGCTCCGTACAGATTTCCGTAGTAAACATACGGATTCCGTATATTTTACAATATACCGTTGTCCGGATAACGAATTTTCCTCAGTGTAGTCTCGATACACATTTCTTCTATTGCCAGCAGAGTTTGAAATGTGAGCTGCTCTTGTCACATAATATTTCTGGAATACTTTTTGGTATTTTAAGTACAGTAAACGGTCTTTCACTTAACGCTGATGAAACTGGAATTGTTAGTGCTATCTGAAGAATAAATTTCAAATTCGGAAACAGACTTGTAGGAAACACTGTATATAAATCAAGTAACGACTTATTACAAGATGTCTATTACTTACTCTACTTTTTAGATAGTTTTAGGAATTGTTATTTTAGCTTTAGAAACTTGTATTTTGTGATGATAACAGAAACGTTGGAGTTAACCAAAGATAAAAAGTCATCCCAGTTGCTGAAAATTAGTTTTGGTAACATGACTTCTAGAGCTTTTATAATTCTTTCATTCGGTCCATCTGTAAACGTTTTATATATATATATATATATATATATATATATATATATATATAGATAGATAGATAGATAGATAGATAGATAGATAGATAGATAGATAGATAGATAGATAGATAGATATAGATAGATAGATAGATAGATAGATAGATAGATAGATAGATAGATAGATAGATAGATAGATAGATAGATAGATAGATAGATAGATAGATAGATAGATAGATAGATAGATAGATAGATAGATAGATAGATAGATAGATATCTTGAACAGGTTTCTTGGTCCCCATTTTGGGACGTATCGACCTCTTGCAATTTTCTCCAGAAAGCACAAGCGGTCACTTTGTCCCCGTAAGGTCTCTCCGTCCCCAAAAAAAGGTCTCTTCCTCCCCAAATGGATATCCAAACAGGTCGTTTTGAAGCTTGGAGGTCTCTTCATCCCAATCAGGCTTACCAACTAACTTTTGTATGGAAATTGTTGACTTAAGATTTTTAAGCACAGAATTCACTGTTCAATACTTTATAGGTGTGTATATTGTTCTACACATCAGCAATAACATATTGATTAAAATTTTCAAATTATATCCTATTTTCGAGATCAGAATTTTATTTTGGGTATATCAATAACATAGAAAGGAGAAAGAGAAAAGAAAATATATGAGAATATTCATTTCAACTGTTAATTTTTCAAATTTGAAACATGTGCAATGATCTCGCACTATTAAGGCAGTTATTTAAACTAATTCTATCTTTAAAGTAAAGATTTGAAAAATAAAATCTTTCAGTTTAACGTCCCACGATTATGACCTAGACTAAGGCAGTCGATGATTTAGACAAGTTAATGATAATGGAGGAATTAATTGAATGAGAATGTTAGATGAAACGAGAGTACCCCGAGAAAATCCATGAAAATATTGTCCACCACAAACTTACGTGGCCGGGGATCGAGTCAGGGACTAGACGCTTCAGAGGTGAGCACCTTACTACTGAGACACCGTGCCCCCTTTCTTTAAAATTTTCGTTGCACGAGTATTACATGAACAATATTCTAATGGTTTTCAATAATATGCTAGTAATACAAGTAATTGAGTGACTGACATGGTAACAAAAATGTTTACGTACATATCGTTTAAATATAAAATTCGACTATACGTAGGAGTTCTAATACCACTATCTCTGGTGTAGTCGGAAATATTATATGAGGGATATGCAATAAATCTAATAACACTAATAATCTATTTTATAAGATATAGTTAAATTCTTTTTGACACATTATCCCTCTCCTCATTCATGTTTAGACTCCAAGTACGATATCATGGTATTCCGAATTCCTATCATTCGTTTATTTATGGCTCATTCGATTCTAGTTTATATTCTTTGTGTAACAACAATAACATATCCTCCCGAGCTCGTCCGTGGCTAAGCGGTTAGCGTACGCGCCTTTGGCGTGGGAGACCCGGGTTTGATTCCCGACGGGAGCTCATGTGTTTCGAATTCCACGTTAATCAGTAGGCCCACGTTTCATATAGCCTCGCTGCTGAACGGGGGGTTAAAGTCAAAATCAAGTCATCTCAAAATATTTTCCCCACCACACACACACACTAAACAGGTATTTAAAGGAGTTTGAGACAAAAGAACCTCCCTCTGGGCAATCCGCGAAATGTATGTATTAAATCCAAGATCTCACCCGTGTCTTCCGAATATGTAAATCAATTATAGTGCAGTGCATCAAGAATCATTTAAGTTATTATATATTTTTTCAAGCTGAACATGGAAACGACATATGACATACAAAGGACATACGACTATCTTCAATATTAAGTACCACATCTTTTAGTCCCCTTGCCTTCCGTAAATAGGCATATACTCAAGCCCCGTGTGTTGCAAACTGTAGTCCGTGAATCAAAAGTGATACTCGAGATCTACACTTCTGATGCTCTTAGAAATGAACATTGGTCCAAAAACGAGAGAGAAGATAAAATTGAAACAAATCAGATATGAAAATTAAACACTACAGCTAAGAATCTCAAACATAATTTGAAAATTACATACGCAACCATAGTTTACTTTCTCCTTCAGGACTGACATTTTATAAACTTTGTGACTCTAGTGTATAAGATATTCTTCTTCGTTTTCAATTACAAAACTGACAAACCCGCACGCAGGACACCATTGTTGTCTGAATGATTGAATATAATAGAAAATTTAAAATATTTATGGCTAGCAAAGTAGCTTTAATAACACGTTAATAACATCTTTAATTAAGAATTTCTCGATAATTACACGAATTTAAGATGTCCTCGAATCCAAGACGCGCCCCAATTTCGCTGGGTTAAATTAAGAAAATAGTATTATGTTCCATTTTTACTATTAATAAAGAGTTCTTTGATATTGGTCATTTTCGGTGATTTTTATATAACCCTCTCCCCTTCCCATGTTGGGGGGAATGGCATGATAAAAATTATCCCAGTCCCGAATGTCATGTATGTTGAAAATTTGTCCGAGATCGGTCGGGTGGTCGGTTCAAGAGTTACTAAGTCTTATTTATTTTTCTATATCTCTCCCCTCCTCTCCTCCTACCCTAAGTTCTATCGTCAAAGGGATATGATGAAAACCACCTCAGATTCGAACCTCACCTATGTTGATAATTTGATTAAGATCGGTTCTGTGGTTTAAGCGTGATGAAGTCACAGAAACACTTACTTTATATTTCTTCTATTCTATTTTATTTTTTCCTTACGTATATGTCCCCCTTAACCTCCTCTACATTGTGCCGTCAAAGTAAAATGATGAAAACATTCCAGGCACGGACCTTATCTATGTTAAAAGTTTGATCGAGATCGGCCGCGTGATTCAAGAGTTATTAAGTTTTATTCATTTTCATATATTTGCCCTCCTCTCCTCCCCTCCCCTAAATTCTACCATCAAAATGAAATAATAAAAAAAGTCTCAGGTTCGAACTTCACCTATACTGAAAATTTGATTGAGATCGATCGGGTGGTTCAAGAGTTATTAACTCACAAACCTGAGCACTTTTATTTTTATGTTTATTGATTTTTGTATATCTGCCCCTCCTCCCCATTGCCAACTTTGTTTCATCAAGGTGAAATGGTAAAATCCATCCCAGGCACGAACGCCATCTATGTTGAAAATTTGATCGAGATTGGTCGTTCGATTCAAGTATTATTAAGGTTTATTTATTTTTGTATAATTCCTCCTCCTCCCCCCCTATGCTCTAACATCAAAGTGAATAGTTAAGAACACTCCTAAGCCAGAACTGCATCTACGTCAAAATTTGATCGAGATCATTCGGGTGGTTTAAGAAATTAAGAGTCACAATCATAGCCACTTTCAATTTGGAACTAAAGTTTTTTGTTCACAGACACCGCTATTAATATATAGATGAAATGAAATATTTAAGTTTTACGTCCCACGATTATGCCGGCTAGACTAAAGGAAATTCTTATGATGAGAAATAAATGAAATGGTGGAATGAAGAATGTGGTAGAAAAGGGGAGAACCCCGTGAAAACCTACGCACACGGTTGAATTATTAAATGGAAGGAATATGTATTAATTTACACAAAAACAAAATAAGGGAACCTTAATTGATATTCGAAAATTATTATTTTTTTGTAAAAAAGAACGTACTGTATATTGTTATTAATGTATGCAGATATGGTCAGATGTTGATGATAAATTACTTTTTCAAAGTGTAAAGAGTATTGTGGTCCACAAAACATTCTAAATAGTGAAAATAGTTCTGATTTTAAAAATGTTTGGGAAATGCCGTTCTAGTCCATTTTGAGGTGATGTGATGTAAGTATAAATTAATCTTTCCCGACACACAAGGAGATAGATCCAGTTCCAACGTATAAAATTTAATAATAATAATAATAATAATAATAATAATAATAATAATAATAATAATAATAATAATAATAATAATAATAATAATAAAAGAATAACAAGTGAGTTTCGTTTCAGTGTGAAACACTAGGATAGACTTCCAAACTGCGAATTCAGTACTCAACCTTGAAGTATGCATCTCTAACCACTGGTTGCAACAGAGGAATAAGATCAAAGATTGATTCTGTTCCTCGGACACTGGAATCAATTACAAATAGTCATTACTCGATATTTTTCTTATTGTTTTTGTTTTACGAAGATTAATATTGAAACTGTAATTGCTAATTGATATCAGTTCTGAAAAAAGAGGAATAAAATCAGAGGTGAAACATATTGTTCAGGATTGTATCCCATACACACAAAAAAAGGGTTATCGTTATCTATTTCCATTTTATCAATTATGTGATCAGTGTTGTAACTAAAAAATCGTAGATTTTTACCATTTCCAAGTTGAACAAGTAGATGAAAGTCGAAATAAAACACCATTTTTAATCAGCGAAACCAAGTTTTGAAACCAGAAGTAGTAGTAAATTTCAACCACTTACGGTTTTGGTAAAATTGCTGAGTATGGTGATGGTATATTCTATTGGGACGCTGAATCGATTGACAGAAACCGCTTGTCGCTATCTATTACCATTTTTGTTCTATGGCTATGAACGTAGTTTTCTATGGCGGAAATGGTTGACTTCTACCCCTTCCGATTTAAATAGAGGGTTAAAGAAAGAAATGGAGTCTATTCGTCGAACAATGAGTAGACCGAAAAAAAAAAAAAAACTTTCTTGAGTCATTATTTTTGTGTTGTGAAAATCAATATTGAAACCTGAAACACTAGTAAATTTCAACCATTTCTGGTATTAGTAGACTGTTGCAGGTAGTGATGATGAATCACATTGAGTCGATTTCAGAAACACGTTTGTTGTTTGTGTACACATGGTACTAATGTTGAAACTGGAAATGGTTTATCTGAGAAGCTTCCGTTGTGAATAGAGAGTTAACAGAGGAGATAGAATCCATTCTTGCGACGCTAAATTGACTGAAAAATAATCGCTTGCGTATCTTAAAGTTTTCGTTCTGGTATATGTTGACAGACGGACGGACGGACACGAACGTTCACACTTTTCCACACTTATGGACAGCACAGTTTGGAAATCTAAAAAAAAAAAAATAGTCCTGGGGGGTCATGGGCGTCCCAAGTTTGCTTGGGCTCCCCAGAATCTAAGTGTATGTGTTGGATATATGACAATTAAACACACACACATTACCGGGACCAACAAATTTAATAAATATCAGCACCACTGGTGCAGGGATATATCGCCAACTACATTACTGGTTAGTTAGTTGCACGTTCGCAACTAGAAGAATCAGGTGCCCTCCAAAAATTCTCGGACCTCTGAACCTATGAAATATTATTATTGCATTTTATTAAAAGAAAAAAAATCTTGTTATTTAATTTGACAGAAGAAAACTAACGAAAACATAGGTATTCGTAGTATATTAATTTGTGTGAAGAGAAATGAACAGATATCCTATATTTGCACTGTTTTAGTTGCTTACTACATCCCCCATTACTATTAGCATTTTCTTAAATGTGTCTGTGCTTAAGGTTATTCATAACGTCCAAATAGTTTGTGTCTAAAACGATAGATGGCGCCACCGTCACCAATGTTAACATATACAATTAATAAAATTAAAACAATCAAAAATAAAGTAAACAATTCAAAAATTAAGCAAAAACGGATATAATCTGGTTAATGGACGTAACAAAATCTAGGGAATGGTACGTGTCGATTTCACATATTGTTATTAGTTTCATTGTTAGAGGCCACCATTGTTAAGTAAACAATCAACTTTATCTGCCGTACTTTCTACCGGAAACTGACCAAACTTTGCACACCAATTTAAGATTGAAATATCTAGGGAATGGTACGTGTGGATTCCACATATTGTTGTTAGTTTCATTGTTAGAGGCCATCATTATTAAAGAAACAATCAACTTTATCTGCCACACTTTCTACCACAAACTGACCAAACTTGGCACACCCATCGGATTAGCACAGAGATATCTACTGAATGGTACCAGTCGATTTCACATATTGCTGTTAGTTTCATTGTTCGAGGCCACCATTGTTAAATAAACAAACGTTGGATTTCTCCATTGTTAAATAAACAATCAACTTTATCTGCCATACTTTCTATCACAAACTAACCAAGCTTGGCACACTCATTTACGATTGAGATATCAATGAAATGGTATGTGTCGATTTCACCTATTCTTGTTACTTTCATTGTTAGAGGCCGCCATTGTTAAATGAACAATCAACTTTATCTGCCATACTTCCTACCAGAAACTGGCCAAACCTTGCACACACATTTAAGATTATAATATCTAGGGAAAGATATGTGTCGTTTTCACATATTGTTGTTAGTTTCATTGTTGAAGATCACCATTGTTAAATAAACATTCGTTGGATTTCTAAATTGTTACATAAACGATTAACTTTATCTGAAACACTATCTACCACAAACTAAGCAAACTTTGCACACTCAGGAACGATTGTGATATCTATGGAACGGTACGTGTCAATTTCACTTATTTTTGTTAGTTTCATTGTTAGAGGCCACCATTGTTAAATAAAAAATCAACTTTATGTGCCACACTTTCTAACATAAACTGACCAAACTTTGCACACCCATTTAAGATTGAAATATCTAGGGAATGGTTCGTGTGGATTCCACATATTGTTGTTAGTTTCATTGTTAGAGGCCACCATTGTTAAATAAACAATCAACTTTATCTGCCACACTTTCCACCACAAACTGACTAAACTTGGCACACCCATCGGATTAGCACAGAGATATCTACTGAATGGTACCAGTCGATTTCACATATTGTTGTTAGTTTCATTGTTTGAGTCCACCATTGTTAAATAAACAATCGTTTTTTTTCCATTGTTAAATAAACAATCGTTGGATTTCTCCATTGTTAAATAAACAATCAACTTTATCTGCCATACTTTCTATCACAAACTAATCAAGCTTGGCACACTCATTTACGATTGAGATATCAATCGAATGGTACGTGTCGATTTCATCTATTGTTGTTACTTTCATTGTTAGAGGCCGCCATTGTTAAATGAACAATCAACTTTATCTGCCATACTTCCTACCAGAAACTGGCCAAACCTTGCACACACTTTTAAGATTAAAATATCTAGGGAAAAATATGTGTCGTTTTCACATATTGTTGTTAGTTTCATTGTTGAAGATCACCATTGTTAAATAAACATTCGTTGGATTTCTCCATTGTTAAATAAACGATTAACTTTATCTGCTATACTTTCTACCAGAAACTAAGCAAACTTTGCACACTCATGAACGATTGAGATATCTATGGAATGGTATGTGTCGATTTCACATATTGCTGTTCTTTCATTGTAGAAGGCCACCATTGTTAAATAAACAATCGTTGGATTTCTAAATTGTTACATAAGCAATCAACTTTATCTTACACTCTTTCTACCACAAACTAATCAAATTTGGCGCACTCATTTACGATTGAGATATCTATGGAACGGTACGTGTCGATTTCACTTATTTTTGTTAGTTTCATTGTTAGAGGCCACCATTGTTAAATAAAAAATCAACTTTATGTGCCACACTTTCTAACATAAACTGACCAAACTTTGCACACCAATTTAAGATTGAAATATCTAGGGAATGGTACGTGTGGATTCCACATATTGTTGTTAGTTTCATTGTTAGAGGCCACCATTGTTAAATAAACAATCAACTTTATCTGCCACACTTTCTACCACAAACTGACCAAACTTGGCACACCAGTCGGATTAGCACAGAGATATCTACTGAATGGTACCAGTTAATTTCACATATTGTTGTTAGTTTCATTGTTCGAGGCCACCATTGTTAAATAAACAATCGTTTTTTTTTCATTGTTAAATAAACAATCAACTTTATCTGCCATACTTTCTATCACAAACTAACCAAGCTTGGCACACTCATTTACGATTGAGATATCAATGGAATGGTACGTGTCGATTTCACCTATTCTTGTTACTTTCATTGTTAGAGGCCGCCATTGTTAAATGAACAATCAACTTTATCTGCCACACTTCCTACCAGAAACTGGCCAAACCTTGCACACACATTTAAGATTAAAATATCTAGGGAAAGATATGTGTCGTTTTCTCATATTGTTGTTAGTTTCATTCTTGAAGATCACCATTGTTAAATAAACATTCGTTGGATTTCTCCATTGTTAAATAAACGATTAACTTTATCTGCCACACTTTCTACCACAAGCTAAGCAAACTATGCACACTCATGAACGATTGAGATATCTATGGAACGGTACGTGTCAATTTCACTTATTTTTGTTAGTTTCATTGTTAGAGGCCACCATTGTTAAATATAAAATCAACTTTATGTGCCACACTTTCTAATATAAACTGACCAAATTTTGCACACCCATTTAAGATTGAAATATCTAGGGAATGGTATGTGTCGATTTCACATATTTTTGTTAGTTTCATTGTTAGAGGCCACCATTGTTAAAGAAACAATCAAGTTTTTCAGCCACACTTTCTACAACAACCTAACCAAAATTTGCAGACTCATTTAAAGTTGAAATATCTAGGGAATGCTATGTGTCGATTTCATATATTGTTGTTGGTTTCATTATTGAAGGCCACCATTGTTAAATAAACAATCAACTTTATCTGCCATACTTTCTACCACAAACTGGCCAAACTTAGCACACCTATTTAAGATTGAAATATCCAGGGAATGGTACGTGTGGATTCCACATATTGTTGTTAGTTTCATTGTTGAAGACCACCATTGTTATATACACAATCGTTGGATTTCTCCACTATTAAACTTACAGTCAACTTTATCTGTCATATTTTCTGCCACAAACTAACAAAACTTGGCACACTCATTTACTATTGAGATATCAATGGAATGGTTCCTGCCGATTTCACATATTGTTGTTAGTTTCATTGTTAGAGACCACCGTTGTTAAGTAAATAATCAACTTTATCTGCCGTACTTTCTACCAGAAAGTGAAGAAACTTTGCACACCCATTTAAGATTGAGATATCTAGGGTTTGGTACGTGTGGATTGCACATATTGTTGTTAGTTGCATTGTTGAAGGCCACCATCGCTAAATATACAATCAACTTTATCTGCCACACTTTCTACCACCAACTGACCAAACTTGGCACACCCATCGGATTACAACTGAGATATCTAGGAAATGGTACCTGCCGATTTCACATATTGTTGTTAGTTTCATTGTTATAGGCTACCATTGTTAAATAAACAATCAACTTTGTCTGCCATACGTTCTACCAGAAAATGACCAAATTTTGCACACAAATTTAAGTTTTAAATACCTAGGGAATGATATGTGTCGATTTCATGTATTGTTGTTTGTTTCGTTGCTGAAGACCACCATTGTTAAATACACAATCGATGGATTTCTAAATTGTTAAATAAACAAACAACTTTACCTGTCATACTTTCTACCACAAACTAACCAAACTTGGCACACTCATTTACGATTAAGATGTCTATGGAATGGTACGTGTCGATTTTACATATTGTTGTTAGTTTTCTTGTTAGAGGAAACCATTATTAAATAAACAATCATCTTTATCAGCCATACTTTTTACCAGAAACTGGCCAAATTTTGCATACCCATTTAAGATTGAAATATCTATGGAATGGTATGTGTCGATTTCACATATTGTTTTTGTTTCATTGTTGAAGATCACCATTGTTAAATAAACAATCATTGGATTTCTTCTTTGTTAAATAAACAATCAACTTTATCTTACATACTTTCTACCACAAACTAACCAAACTCTGCACACCCATTTAAGATTGAAATTTCTAGGAAATAGTACGTGTTGATTCCACATATTGTTGTTAGTTTCATTGTTGAAGGCTACCATCGTTAAACAAGGAATCAACTTTGCTATATTTTGTACCAGAAACTGACCAAACTTGGCACACCCATCGGATTACCACTGAGATATCTATGAAATGGTACTTGTCGATTTCAGTTGTTGTTGTTAGTATCATTGTTAGAGGCCACCATTGTTAAATAAACAATCAACTTTATCTGTCATACTTTCTACCAGAAACTAACGAAACTTTGCTTACCTATTTACGATTGAAATGTCTATGGAATGGTACATGTCGATTATCAAGGGCTAACAAGCCCTAGCCAAATACGTCATTATGTGTTGGGATCAAACGATAATTATTCGTGATCAAACGAGCTGGCCAAATTCCGATTGAATTTGTTTTCATGGTGGCTGTGGTTAGAGGGGCTAACAAGTCATCGGTAAATGTTATTGTTCGGAAAATGGAATAGTGCAAAAAAAAAAAAAAAAAAAAAAAAGATATATTTCATTCAGAACTTTGTTGTGCCTGCTTTGTAACCAGTGTGAATTAGTTGTGTGCCGCCAGATTTCTTTTCATTCTTTCTTTCTTTTCTTTTCTTTTTTTTTTGTCTCAGGTGGAACGGGATGGCCCCCTACAGCGTTCCTAGAATTACACTCTAAAAGCCCACATTGTTCCTAGAACTGCACTCTAAAAGCCCTTCCCATATAACTGACCTGTGTTTCACAGCAGACACCTCACATTTGAACTCTGTTGAGATTCTGTGTAAGTTTGTCGGTTGTACGTACAAATTGAGAGAATAAACATGTATTGGGGAATGAGAAGTTCTCGAAATAAATTTGCAAGCTGAATATTTTTTCGCGACATAAGTGAAGAGTAATTGTATACCCTTGAAGAGTACCCTGGAGAGTAAGAAAACTCTAAGCAAAATAATCATTGAGTTGAGTTGATTTTGGTTTAGCGTCCCGTTCAGCAGCGAGGCTATATGAGACGTGGACCTACTGATTAACGTGGAATCCGAACCACATGAGCTCCCGCCGGGAATCGAAAAAATAATCATTGAATAAATAGCAATGTAATCACAGTAATGTACATATGGCATGTTGTATTTCTACCAGATTGTCAGAGCACTAATTCTCTCATTTTTTGATGTGAGCGGTCTCGCTATCGAATCTCCAAAAGAACATTAAAAAAAATTGTATTTAGGTCTATTCCATTTTAAACAAACGAAATACGTTGCGTAAAAGAACTTTCCATGTTAAAATATTTGATGGGTAGAGTAGTTTGTGTGGGATTTGATTGTTATTGCATGTATCTATTGCATGCTGAATGGGTAGCTGGGAAGGCAGCCAAGATATTCATTCTGACGGTTGCAAGCCCGTGAAAATACAGAGCAACAGTTACTCCAAGGGAGTAGATAATAGATTTTAAAAAAACTACCGTGGGGGAGAGAGCCAAAAGAGTTTATAGTGTGAAATTTTGTCCGCAGCTAGGGAAGTTCCGCCAGGAACGCAGATCACCTGTATACGGGCTCTCATTGTTGAAACACTAAAATTTTTCAATTACTCGTATACGGAAGATAAACATTAAGAAACTATTTTTATTTATTTATTTATTTACTTATTCCTCGGGGGGTAGTCTATCTCAGAAGATTACGATTAGCATAATTCTATGTTTCAGGGGTGCGCTTCCATTTCAAATGATCCAAATGATTCAACGTTTCAAATCCTACAAAGAACAGGGAATACCCGTACCTAAAGCACTTTTTAAAAATGATTCTTACAAACAGCTTTCACTTCCATTTTTCAATCGATTCAAGTTTAATTATTTTGTGATAGTGCTCCAGATTCAAATACAATGTAAAGCGTTCATTGAGATCAGTGTTTCAGAAGATTTTATTCCGGGGGCTGGTGAAGATATCTACGTATAAAAATCCTTTAATAGAAGTACAAGTACGCGTAGAAGTGGCAATTTTATCAGTAACTAACTATTGTTTCATGGTCTTTCTCGTTCCGAACCAAGACAGAAACGTGTCAGCCTTTCTCGATACTGAGTTTTGAAAAGATACTGATTTGACAATAAAATTTATCTTTTTTATCCTTTTATGATGTTATTCGAAGATAAACCATTTTTTAAATGGGAAAGTTACATAGGCCTCCTTATTTGTTGAAGTGGCGCCAGGGGTTCTGAAAAAAGGATAGCAGAATAAATGGGGAAATCTTGCCTTTCGTCTGTACTGACGGTATTGACAAATGTTCCTATCGAAGTAATTACGGGTTCAGTCGAAACTAAGCAGTCGTTGCTGGAAGATTGCAGTCGTGTTGTGTGTTGTGCTCAGTTAACCAAACTTGGTTAAAAGTTATAATTTTAACCACTTGGTTTAGCAGCTCTTTTGTGGGCCTCAGCCTTTCTGGTGTTGCCACGAGACGAGACGGGCACATCTTTTCTAGACGAGACGACACAGCCAGAAGTCTCGTCTTGTCTCGTTTCGTCTCGTGGCAACACTAGACTCTCTAGATATATCAGTGCAAGGTATGACAACGTTCCTCACGGAGCACATGTTAGCTCTCAGCCTCTTTCTTTCACTGATGTTTGTTTACGTAGTATATGAATATATAGAGAGTAACAAAAGGATGAGATATGCAGATTCTCCTGAAACCACATTAAAATTGTAGCAGTATTTGGAGCTTGTTATAAATGGATTTACCGGGGAACTAAAATAATTCTGGGAACTGATCATACAGCATTGATATAAAAAACATGGAAACAAGTAAATACAAAGAACTGAAATCGTGAATTGTTTTCAAAATACAGAAATCTCGAAGGAATATATGTTTAGGCGGCTTTAATTGTAAAGGAATTTTGAATAAATTTGCATCCCCTGAATTCTTATACATCAAAAATAGAACTCTTTCTGTTAGCGTACGAATGAAATGCTTTAGGAAATTAGGTTAAGATAATTAAAATGATACTGTCCTTTACAAAATTTAAGGGGAATACCATGATCAAAAAAGCATGAGTCAAACTATAAAGGTCAATGGTAGCTTTTGTCATTTCTTACGACCACTATACGCACCTTATTGCGAAAAATTTATTCGTATTATAAAACCGATATCATTCAATAAATGTCAAATTTAACAGATCTTGAGAGATGAAATGACAAAAATTGTCATTACCTCTGTCGCATAAGATATTCTAGCTTTCGGACCCATGTTATTATATGACTTTCACGATAAGTGACAAGGAGAATATAAATCCCAAGTTCAAAACGTAAGGAAATAAACCGGCTGTTCGCGCTTCAAATTATGAAAAATGTACCAAAATGGTTGAAATTATGATTTTGTATATCTTTACGAGAAAGAAGAATAAAAATAAAAATTGGAGCAATTCTAATCATGTATGTATAAGTCCACTATCTTCTTCAAGTTACTAAACTAACTTTAAGTGTTTCAACCATTTTTGACACATAACTCGAAAACTTTTAGAGATATTAGAGGCAAGAATACGTAGTTGATAATGAGCTTTTTAATTATGTCACAATACTTTTGAACTTTACCTTATGAGAAATGGCATATTCCAAAATTAATTCAGTACCACCCTAACCTGAATTTTACCAAATGATTAGCGAAAGTGATAGGGTGTGCATCGTCCAGGGATTAATTCCCGGTGTGGCACGCAAACATTTCTGTGTTGACCAAATATCGAGAGAAAAGTTGGGAAACTAAAAGATAGCGGATATATATTGGTGTTATTATTTTAGCTTACATTTTCTCAGTAGCGTAAGGACGAATGGGCCTCCCCGCAAAAATGTTAAACGGACCCCCTCTTTCCACATGCATGAGTCACGTAAAATTTACAGAGAACAGTTTTGACTTACTATGTTCTATCTAGTGAGTCACAACTTGCTCATATGCAAAAAAATGCACATTATTATTATTATTATTATTATTATTATTATTATTATTATTATTATTATTAGTAGTAGTAGTAGTAGTAGTAGTAGTAGTAGTAGTAGTAGTAGTAGTATTAGTATTATTATTATTATTATTATTATTATTATTATTATTATTATTATTATTATTATTATTATTATTATTATTATTATTATTATTATATTGTGCTATAGTTTTCGTCTATTCTGCTATACCAAATTCGAGAGTCTACAACATCCGACATTTTTAATGAGTTGTGGTCGTCCCACTTTTTGTTGTTTGGTTCGATGCTGGTTTCACTGTTCTTTTCCCATCTTTGAAATACATAAGCACGGCAGATCGCGAAAACTCGACAAGTCGCGTTGTTTCCGAAATGAAGCTCCCAGCCATTTAGTCACCCTGATATATCGTCGTCCTTCCCCATTCAAGGCACAAGCATCACACTGACTAATCGAGTGAGATTCTTGTCGTGTTTGGCGCGCGGTTGTGTTATGCCTTGTAGCTCTTATCTCAGCCCGATGATTTCGTTCAAAAAGTAGCGAGTGGTCATAATGTTTTCACTGGTCAGTAAAAGTTTTGTTGGCATTTAATTTACTAAATAATCGCTTAGGTGTTACCGTCTTCATAGGTAAAAATGAGATATAGTTGGAACATCACATAATTTTTAACATCTTAACATTATAAAGTTTAACTTCGAAACTGAAATGAGCCTCTTTCTGTTCTGGGTCTCTCAATGTTGCGGGCCCTGCAGGCCCTTTAGTTGCGCCACATCATTCTCTCTACTCAGAAGGATAGGGACAAATAGAAAAGTCAAAATTCATTTTGTCCATTTTCATGCATCATACACTTCAGAAAAAAAAATCATATAATACTGATATGTAAGAAAATATTAGTATTGTTTGTTTGTTTTCTGTATACAAAGAACCATTTAGGTTTTTTAAAATCTCATATTCTGGTAATAATAAAAAAAAAAAAAAAGAAAAAAAGAAAAGAGTTTCATGTGATAAACGGACGAAAGATAATTTGTCAACGCGATGCGAGACGTTCTCTGCAACCTAATTCCCGTTTTTCGTACAAAAACTCTATTCCTACCTGCAAAAAGAAAAGATTTATGTTACTCATCAATGGTTGAGGTTTTGCCCTGCGGCTGAACAACAGGGCTTGTATAAATAGACTCTGACTGACTGCAGGTGCACGAAAAAAAAAAAACTGTTGGATTCCTCTCCCCGCCCACTTCAATTGTGGATATCCTGGACACATTCAAACTGAGCGGTACGATCTTTCAGTTCTTCCCAGTAGAGTTGCCAGCAGTGATTGCTAAATGAAAAAGTGAGCATCTGGTGGCGAAAAGGCGAAGTGCTCGGACAAGGGGGAGTTCACAGGAACCTTAAGTGGTGTAGCACTTACGGTCCAACATTTCTAAACTGATATTAGAAGTAAATTTAAATAATTCTGTTGACAGATAAAAATATTTTAAGAGGGAACATTATAGGTAGTACGAAATGCTTTAAAGTTAAAAAAATAAAACTGCATTGTTATATCTAACTCACTTTTTTCATATACAACACTTTAGTTATATTTATAATTTCTTTCCATATATATATTTTTTTTTTTAAATACAGGAAACTACCATTATGCACAACCTCTGAATCCCTTTATGTAGCGAAGGAACATCTGTGAAGTTGTAGTTTTTCAGTATTCACGACATAAATATACTCGTAGTGAACTAATGGCGATCTACGATAATTAATTTAATTTCAGGGATGCTGAAATAGTAGATGAAAATTAAGGGGCCCTGAAAGCAACTGCAATTGTAGAGAAAATAATTACTATTACATTTTTCCGGGGTCGAAATATACATTTTGTGAAGGTTAGGCAGAACAGGAATTCTGTTCTGGTTAAAGATAAAATAAGATACAAAATGTGCCACAAAGTGCTGGAGAGTCATTAGGTAGAGCATGAAGATACCGATGAGAATGTAAGAAATGCAACTTTACTCTCATTTCGAAGGAGAGAAGATATCATAGCCGACAACGGGTTGGTACTTAAATGTAAATGCAATATAGAGTATTCTTGTAAAAGGCTGCTGCACCGGGCAACCCGTGATTTCCTTGATATATGTATATACAAAAAGAAAATATTTATATACATATTCGAATGCCTTGCAATTAAAAAAGATCCCACCTTCCCATCCTCCTTGCAGACCTACTGCGAGTTCGCAAGATGAACAATTTCGAATTGTCTCTCGACAAACAATATGGATTTGGATGAAATAAACAATAATATTTTTGTAGGCTGTAACGACACGTCGATATGAAATTTCATTAGAGAGCATTAACACGAAAGTATGAAAATATAATAAACTATTAAAAGAAAACACTGTAACATGAAATAATGTTTATAGGGAATAAGAAAATTAATGTTACCATGCAGAGCAGAAGGAAACAAATATGAAAGAAATTTCGTTCACTATACCCATTTAATGACCCTACAAAATCTCTCTTGTTCTAAATTAACGCAGTAGAAAAAACGTTACTTTCAAAGGTTCGGATAGTCCTTGAAAATAAAGTTGTGGTTATCTTTGACCTTTACAGAGGTTAACTTCCATATTACATCCCCGTTCATCTTTAATAGTAATGAAGTAAAAGCTTTTGTGTATCAACTACGTGTCACAACATATTGAACTTCTTTATTTTATTTATTTATTTATTTATTTATTTATTTATTTATTTCACTGGCTTACAGTGGTTTTGGTGCCGGGTGTTTCTTAGCTGATTTGAAGTAGAATTGGGACGCTGAATCCAAATATGGCGTTAGTTTTCCCCTAACAGCTTTAGTTTTTGAGATATAGGAATTGCAAGACTGACCTGCTACAACGTTGAAAATTGCATAGGTGCTGTTTTACTGTAAGTGAAAAGAAAACTATGACATTTAAATTTGTTATTTGGAACACTTTGAAAATAATGAAAACCATATAAACACAAACATCAAGTACATAATAACTATGTAACTACATTTTATAATAGTTTTTATGAATAAAAAATCAAATAATTTGTTCAAAACGATCTATTCAACACTTCGGAAGCTTCGTTTTCGTGACATCCTTGAATGTTTCTTTGCACAGTCTCTTTTTAGGTTCCAGCAGTAATCTGCCATCATATGGGCATCCCATCTTCCTTGGTAGCGGTCCTCCATTGTTTTAATATCTTGGTGAAATCTTTCACCTTGTTCTTCACTCAGACTGCCTACGTTGTCTGGGAAACGGTCCAAATGGCTGTGCAGGTAATGAATTTTGATACTCATATTACATCCAAGTTTTTGGAATGCATTAAGCATCTGGTTCACTAGCTCAACATAGTTATCAGCTTTATTATTGCCAAGGAAATTCTTGATAACCTCTACAAATGAGGTCCAAGCTCTACGTTCAGTCTCATTCATGGACTCCACGAAAGCCGGATCTTTCATGAGTTGTCTTATTTGGGGACCATCAAATATTCCAGCTTTTAATTTTTCTGTGCTGATCTGAGGTAGCTTGTTTCCCATGTAAGCAAAGCACGGCCCGTCCTTATTTAGCGCCTTTACAAACTGCTTCATCAAACCGAGCTTGAGATGTAGAGGTGGCAAAATGATTTTGTCACACTCAACAATAGGCATGTTAATAATATTTTTCTTACCAACAACCATGTCGTCTCTCTGCGGCCACTCTTTTTTTGACCAATGGTTTGCTTTGTCTCTGCTATCCCACAGACATAGAAAACAAGGATATTTTGTGTAGCCACTTTGCTGTCCAAGAAGAAAGTTCACCATCTTTAAATCCACACAAATCACCCACTGATGGTCCTGATATTTAATTTTTTCCATAACCAAAGCAATTGCTTCATATTCTTCTTTCAGTCGTGTTGAATGAGCGATTGGAATTGAGCCATATTTATTGCCATTGTGTAGAAGGACGCATTTTAAACTTCGCTTGGAGCTATCAATAAACAGGCGCCAATCATCTGGATTGTATTCTGGAAGACCCATGTGTTCTAGGAGACCTCTAACATCGTGACAGAATACGAGATTTGTGTCTTCAGTGAAAAATGGTAAAAACTCCTTTTCCCTTGTTCGGTAGAATGTGATTTTAGTTCCTTGTTCTAGTACGTTTTTCTCCTTCAATCTGGAAGCAAGTAATTCAGACGATTCTTTTGAAAGATTAAGGTCCCTAACTAGATCATTTAGCTCATCTTGATTAAACTGTTGAGGAATTGTTGACATTCCCTCATAATCACTGTCACTTCCATCATCCATGTCACAAGAATGTTCACTACGTTCGTTTTCAGTCTCACAAAGCTCTGGCAAGTGGTGAAACGTTGGGATTGGTATTTCATCGGAATGAACAACTGGACGTCTTGCTGAAGGCAGATCAGGATATGTCCACTTGTTCCGGTTATTTCTATTCATACCCGTAACATTTACCAGGCAGAAATAACAGTCATCAACATGGTTTGTGGGTTCCCTCCAAACCATTGGAACACCAAACTTAAGACTTTTTCTTTTTCCAGTTGTCCACTGTCGCAAGTGTTCAGTACACATTTTACACACAATATGTGGAGCCCACGTTTTATCTTGGTCCCCTAGGCGTACACCAAAATATGCATGATATGCTTTTTTTACAAAGTCACTGATATGTTTTCTATTGTCTTTAAATGTGTACTCACCACATATGTAGCAAAACACATCAGGATGGTTAACACAACTTCTTCGACTTGAACTCATTTTATGTTCAGGCCACTAACATGGATGTTAAATATAAAGCCTTAGTATACACGATACAAGTTATGATTTCAGAACAAAACTCACATGTTCCAACATGTTGTAACATGCTTGGCTTCTAGTAATTTCGTAAAATTGACGGAAGCCAGCACAGGTTATATAGTTAATATCGTGTGAAGTATATACGATTTGAAAATTAACAAATTTATTAACAAGAAAAATTTTGCTTTTTTTTTTTTACACGTTGAGTAACAAATAGTGAATTCGTAACGAGTAACAACAAGTAATATATATATTTTTGTGCAATACCGAAATAATAATTTAAATATAGGTTTCTTCAAATATTTCTTTACCATAAAGTCCTTGAATACTCAATACTAGTAACAACTTTGTAAAAAGGATAGAAGTGAGCACAAACGATTCGTATGCAAATGGCCTCGTTGCAGGTTCACAATTTAGAAGTTTTAAATCTCCAAAAATATATTTATATGAAGCCTTTTTATGCCGGGATGATACCATAAGACTTCCTTTCCCATTTACATCGAATTTAAAAGAATATGAATTCTTACATTATATAAATTATAACCTATTATAGACGCGAGCTAAATTCCATCTCTACGTCTTACCTGCTAGATCCAAAGTGAGGCAAAATTCGTAACGGCCCGGCTTAGTTCTCGACCTGGTACCGAAATTGCCCACCAGATGGTAGCTCACTTCAGACATAGGCCTATCAATGCTAGACTATCTCTCCCTCTATGTCATTTTTATCTTTTGCGCTCTTACAAATGTTCTTATACAAAATGCATACAAAAATTCATTTATTGGGACTATTACGTTACAATGTCACTCCACCTGCAAGACAACAACTACGATCCACTAGCCAAGTAGAATACCAATGCAATCTAGTGGACGTTCCTGGAACTACTATATGACTAGTTTCCGTTTAGTACCGACAGATAGCAGCACTAATGAGAAAAGAGCGCCGTTCTTCCAAATAGAAATCTCTATAGAGCACAGTAGGATTTATTTGAGTTGCAGAGTTTATAAGATCATATTCAAACTTGTTATTACGAGAATATTTGTATTTCTTTTGCTTATTTTGTATACTATTGCAAGAAGCATGCAGAAATAGTGGTTACATCATTTATAATTTACATATTTATTTTGGATTGTAATATTTCTTCCACATACATTGTAACGTAAATAACACTACTGGTACAGTAGCCTGTATCTACCAAAGTAGAGCTGATAGAAAAAAACTGCTTACATTATTGGATTCAGCGCCCCACACATAGTTAAAATCAGCTCTAAAATTTTAGGCACCAAGAAAAAAAATTTTTCTGTAGGCCTGTGTTTATTTTACATAGGGTCTACTGACAAATTATATTTAACATAAATAATTCGTAAGTACATTTGTAAAGTTTTGTACACATTCCAATTCCAAGTAGGGCAGATCCAGGATTTTCTGATGGGGGTGCATTAATAACTACCAGTACATTTGAATTAAATTTGATTTTTTTAAATGTCTTTAGGCACCTGTGGTGTGAATTAAGAATTGCCCTGGAAGTTCTAAGAGTCTGCTCTCGGTGAATCCTTTTCATTCAACCTTCAAAAAATTGACTTAAACTATTGATTTTTGAAAACTTCACTTTCTTTTAAACCCAAATGGAAACATGACAGCAGAAGTTTTCAGAAAATGTTGCTACTTTCACTGCTACACTGTAAAAAATCGTTGTGTTATTTCAACAGCATGCCTATGTGTTAATACGATTGTGTTAAAATATAACACAAACAAGTGGTTAGAACAACTCACTCTCCATTTGGAGTTGTGTGTCAAATGCCGGTAGTTGAAATGACACGCAGCCTGTGTGTTAAATCAGCACAAGTGTAGAATTTTCGGTGTTGTTTTCTGCGTGATTGTCAAATATGTTGGGCATCTAATTATAAAGGCTTACGAATTGAAGCTACAGACAAACAGAGTAGAAAGAAAGAAATACTTAAACAAATCCAGGTATACGCAAAATTTCATCTCCCATATTTGATGCATTTATTGCTTCTTTTTCTAAGCGATTGCATACTAGAAGCAACAAACGCATCAACTTTATTAGATGGAACTGGCGCCGATTATTTGAAAGTGTATATGAAAGAACTATAAAATAAAATAAATAGACAGTCGTCATTTGTTATAAAATTAGGTCTACAAGGCGAGCAGATTTTATCTTATCCCGAACGGTTATCTCGAATATACGTGGCTTAAAGGAGCACTCTGATTAGCCAAATTCAAAAGACCTCAACGTTTTATCCCTCTACAAGCGACGTTTTCTTCATCGCCTCCGTGGCCAAGTCGGAAGAGCACGCGGCTAGTAATTGAGAGGTTGGTGATTAGTGCCCTCCCCACCACTGGAGTACATTTTTTTACTTGTTTAAAGTGTTTTTTTAGACTCAGCATAATGTAAACATATTACACATATAGGCGACTTAACATATTTTGGGGGAGTAATTTTGTGGTTCATTAACCTCTACGGTCCCCTAGTGCTCATTTGAGTACATTCATTTTAATACTACGTAAATATATATTGTTTCATTTCTATCACATCCTTACACGTTTTCCTACCCAAGTACTTATTCGAGAACACATTTAATACACTCTGGGTCTATTGGATGGCAACATTGAGCACACAGTGTGAGATTCAAGAAGAATGGCTGCAGCAGGAGAGGAAAGGATTGGAGGTCCTCACAAAAAACGTGAGTATATTCTTTTATTTAACTTCGGCATGGTTCAAAAAATTATTTTCTTGTAATTTAATATCAATTTATTGATATAAAATTATTATTTGTAGCAGGGACGTTCTGTACATTTCGGAACTGAGTAAAAACTACCATGTACTCAAATTAGTACTTTGGTATTTACGTATACATATTATCCCCCTGTACTCATTTGAGTACTTTTCATATTGTTAGATATTTTTTTATCTCTCAAAAGCTATTTTAAGTTTTGGTTTGTTTTAGTATGCACTAGATGCTGGATTCAGAAGATGTGTTAAAAGCAGTTGAGATATAAATAATGTAATAAAATAGGGTTGTATTGTAATATTTTCTTTATAAAGTTTTACATGTATTTATGCTACGGGCGTAAGCCGTAATTCAGGTTACCGACCATAACGCTGATTTTATCCTTTCTCTGTTTATGCTTTTAACTTGTTTTCCGATTAAGTAGTGTTAATGAAAGTTTTAACTGCTGGAATATCATGAGAGGTGATCGCTACTATAATTTCTAAATATTTCTATATTAAATTGCGCTCTTTCTTTGTTTTAATTTTACCAGTTTTTCCTTGTTTGCGACTAAATTCTAGTAACTTCGTTTTATGGAGTAATGTTCAGCAGTAGCTACTTAAATTCTAAAGAATTGTTCTTAATTTATTTCAGCATCTTATAGAAGAAAAGTACTGCATAATCCTGACCACATTCTACAAATTTAGGTAATGTTCTAGTGACATTTCAATATCAGACGACAATGAGGCCAGTAATAGTGACTTCACATTGAATGAAACCAGCATCAGTACTGTATCAGAGTATGATGCTAAGCAGACTAAGATGGAATTAGATTCCATTTCTTGTTTTCCAAATAAAGCACCAAAAAGAGACATGATATGAGAACACAGCATTTATGAATTAGATCAATGTGATAGTTAAGGACAATGAGTGTTCTCGTTAAAGTTATTCTCGTGATGTAAAATGTGTGATTGTTCTAATGAAACATTGACGGTACATGATTATTATAGCAGCTTATCTTATAAGATACTGAAGGTAAATATACAATTAATACATTTTTCTTTGTCTCTTATTTTGTTAGGATACACCACAACAATATAGTCTACTTTGTTCTAACTTTGTTGTAAACACTACAACAATATTTTTGTCATTAACATTCGATTTTTCATTTAACAGTTGCAAAAATTCGTTTATGGTATGGAGTGAATTCATTAAATTCTCAGGAGTAATTATATCTACTTATACTGAATGGATCTTGAATGATGTTAAAAGAAAGAATTCTGCTTGAAAACAAAAGCAAATAAATTTTTATTGATAACTAGCTGCTAATATTTGCCTCATTCCTAGCAAAAACATCCTTTATTTATTTTTCTATTAGAATAAATACATGTAGTACGCCCCAAAAGTACTCAAATGAGCACATGCCCTCCCTGTGCCCCTGTGGCACTTTTTAATAAGAAACTTCTTTTAATACACCGAAATACATATATTTAACTAGAAAATATTCAGAAATAATTTTTTGGTGCAGTAAAAAAAATTCAGGTCTGTAGAGGTTAACGCTTACGGCACGGCTCAACACCGGTTGTGCGTTAACGACGTAACACACCGCCTGTGTTAAACGCCAACACCGCGGGGTATGTGTTGAACTAACACCGCATCGTGGTAGTCACGCTGGAACGGATAGGTGCTGATTGCCACGGGTGCTGACTGCCATAGCCAATTATTGGTGCTGACTGCCACGACTGTCGCTGATTGCAAATATGAAGGTGCTGACTGACACGACGGCGTGCTGACTGACACGTGCCTGGGAGAAACTATATTTGGAAAAAGAGGAATTAATCCCTCATATTAAATTTATTAATTAATTTAGTACGTATTAATTTAGTAGTAATCGCAGCAAATCTATGTGGCATCCTATAAGTTACAAAGTTGCTCACTAAGTGGAACGACATACACTTGGATGTTTATAAAGGGATTGTCTTTTCTGTTATAAGGTACAATTTGCACATTTCATTGTTTATATTAATTGTTTTATTGTATTATTTAATGGATATAATGGTCTGAACCCAGCTGACAAGGAAAGTTTGGGAGAAGCACTCGCCTACAGAGAAATAAGCACGTCATTTGAAGGACCAATTCATGCTGATTACAATAGGTAATAAAACTCCTGTACGTTGAGAACTGTTCGAAATATTCAACTTGGAAATTTATATGAGAAAATGAGTGGATGCACGTTTCAATGCGTTAAGTATACTCACCCATGGCGAAGCCTGATGGTTTGAACTTGCTATTGCTTGATCACTAGGGTCCATTCGCAGACAAATTGTCCATTACAAGTTGCACGACGGATGGCAAACTAATGGTTGAGAAGATACCAAAGAATTGCACACGATTTGTGCAATCATTTGATGTGTTTTGATTCCGATCAATCAAATATTATGGCAGGAGATTTGTACATAGTATGAATTTTCTTCATCTGGACGTTATAATGTACCAACGAAACAATCAAATAAAGTTCGTGTCCATACGAATCACTTCCGATCACCGCAATACATTAGATTGTTTCAGTTTGCGTTCTGCAAGGCAGTTTACGAACAAATTATAGGCCTATAACTTTTGAATCACTTGTCGAATTTGCTTTTTGCTTTGGTTCTGCGAACTGTTCCCTTGACGGATGCAACACAGTTGCACATATAAAATGTTCATGGTGCAAGGGAGTGTTTTGCCTGCGTCATTTCTTCATAAAACAGAAGAACAACAGTGATCAATTTTCATCTCTAACCTATGATTATTGTGAACAATGTAATGATTATTGTGAACAAAACTTTTTCCAAAGTATACACTATTCAGCCTTTCATTACTACACTAGCATGAGGACATTCCACCCTCTCCTTAATAAGATATAACAACCTAAATGTCCTAAAATTACGATTACCTTTTAAATTTTAAACACATTTCAATTAACCATTTCAGAGTTACACGCATTTCTATATGGAAGGTATAAAGTTAAAACACTTTGCACCTTTTAGATCAAAATACCATATTATTATTATTATTATTATTATTATTATTATTATTATTATTATTATTATTATTATTATTATTATTATTATTATTATTATTATTATTATTATTATTGAAAATGTCAAACTTTAAGTGAAATATTCAAATAAATATTTAGTCAAATTTCAACATTGTAGTTGTAATAAGGTATCCTCATGAAGCGAGATCGTGAATTCTTATCTTCTGAAACGCAAGAAGTAGATTGTTTAGTCACTGTTTCATTATCTCCGCTGGCACTGTCAATATTGCTAAGTTTCGGCTTCTTACTAAAATATTCCAACAAAGTTTCTTTCTTTTTTGGGGGGGGGGGGGGGCACTGCATATTAATCACAACAACTTCCTGTGAAACTTGAGAAATCTTCAAATACCCTAGATAAAATATAAAAAATGAAACCACTATACACCGATACACGTGAAGGCTATATATACAGAAAAAAAACCTTCAAACTAACTGCTCACTGCCAAGGGCGCCGATTTCTCTGTAACTCGGGGGGGGGGGCATTCAGACGTGGGTTTGTATATTCATAAAAAATACATATAACAATACAAAATGCATATAAATATACATATTCAAAAAATACATGGGGGCCCATATGAGCTTTGAGGGGCCCGGCCCCCTAGAATCGGCGCCCTTGCTCACTGCAAACACAAACTTCAGAATAAATCAAGTGTATTATTTTTGGTTTGGGTGCCAGGGTGGCTATTAGTAAAAATAACTCGTTGTTTTAACCTTACAATTCTCCCTTTCCACTTTACAACAATAGATGTTGCTATTTTTGTGACACAGGGAAAGGATTAAAATATCTTTTGTATTTAAGACCACAAGATTTCCGACAAAGAGCCGAGTTCTGTATGTATCTGCTTATCTTTATAAAACTCACCCTGTATCCCAGACAACAGACCGACCTGTTCTTCGTTTGAGCATCAACGTACACCGCATTCCCTTTCTCCAGCACACTCAAATTTCACTAACCTTTATTAAGATGGATGTGGCAAAACATTTATTGCAAGACATTACCAGATATGATTAAAATCAGAGTTCCATTCCCGTTGTTATTCTAGAACAATTTTCAGACTTAAAGACAGTTTAGAGTCGAATATTTTATAATAATATCAAGCATAGATAGCGTAAGACAAAATTTTTAATAACTGTCCCTTGCCTAGGAAACAGCCAGAATCAGTAAGAGAGAAGGTATATGAACATCTCTGAACATGAGAAATTTCTTTTAAATATATATTCAATCACAATTTTACACTGCCTCTGTGATCCTCCACCCCCCCCCCCCCTCAAATGTTCTGAATAAGTCCTATATTTATTCAAATTACAAGCATTTATGATATAACAGAAAAATAAAGAAATCATGACAGTACAGTTTATAAATTATTATTACTGTCGTAAAGGAACATGTAATGTCTAAAAACGAAAAAAGCAATAAAGTGAGGTTTGAATCAATTCAGAACACATGCATCAAAAGTGAGTGACAATTACCAAGCTAGTAGTAGAGAGGCAGTGTCAAGGCTTAAAGTGAGCCGGAACGCTCGGCACAAAGTTCTGGCAAATCAGCCTGTTGTCAGAATTTAGCTCGTGTGCAACAACAGTCACTTTACAAACATTGTGCATTAATTTTTAACTAATTTTTTGGTTCTGTCTATGAAACGACTAGTAATATGATCTATCAAACCAGATCTGGAACATGGATCAGGGATTATTTACTTTCATTGTTGACTGCGTTCTCGCAAATAACTGTGGATAAGCATTCTGGTGAGGTGGCTATTCACTGAAACCACTTTAAGCCCTGGGCAGTGTGTATGCCTAACGAGCAGCATTTTAAAGGTGGAGCATGGCCACGAACTCTGTTCCCACCGGCCATCCTGACTGAGTGACTGAGGTTTTATTTGGTACCTTTTGTCAGGCCAGGGTCACTGTTTTTTCACTTCCTTGCCCCTCCTTTCTCTTTGCCTCGTTATTCGCCTAAAGACCTTAATATTGTGTAACAAAAATATAAAATTAAGCAAAATTGTGTTGTATTCGCTTCAGCTCAGTTCATAGATAACACTGGATGACTATCCTAATAAACTTCAGAAATGTGGGGGGCAGTTGCCCCTTGCCCCTAAGTTACGCCTGTGCATGGGTGCTCACTTGAATTAGTTTCAAGACTGTTTCTGAGTAAGTACTTTCTTTAAAATAATATTAAAAATTATAGAAAGATTTTCGAGACATTCGAGTCGGGTCGAGATTTTTACGAACAGTCTCGACTCGACTCGTGTCTCGACTCGAGAAATACGTCTGTCTTGATTCGTCTCGAATTTTACAGAGTGTGTCTCAACTCGAATCTCGACTCTAATTCGAGTCGAGTCGAGTGGAGACTCGAGACTTGTCTCGACTCGTGCGCATCCCTAAGACACCAGTGAACACTGGTGAATTTCTACGTATGTTTTACTTTCAAGGTCTCCATTTTCCTTCCTTTTCCATTTGTTTCTGTTTACTTATCTAAGAGGAGTGTATGCATGTATATTTAAGTGAAAAAAAAAAAAACTTCAAGTACTGGTAATAATTGTAATAATAGCAACAGGACTTACAACCTGGCTTTCCAGATACAGCCTGTGAGTTTTTAGAGGTGTTAACTACTGAAAAAATATATTTTTGAATCAGCTGTACTATATGAATTATTACATAAAAATGACTGTAACTATCTGCACGTGATGATCACGACCAAATGGCAAAACCAAATGAAATGAATATAGTTAGGCCCCAGTCTCAACTGAAGTGTTTTATCAATTTCATTATAATACATATACAATGGGGAAAGTGGGGGTCCGAACTTTTGCAAAAAAATGTGTATCTCACAAGTTGTTCAACTGACGGAGCTGAAAGTCAGGATATTAAGTTTTTATTAAAAATAAACAGAACGTGTTCTAGCATTTTTTAAAATCTCTTTCTATATATGGGAAACTGGTCGTGGGTTGATTTTAAAAGTAAGCGGAAATGATCGATATTAGTTGAAAAACAAATTGAGAAATAATTTTTAATTGAGAAACAAGAAATACAGTGCTTCGCATTATATATCCACTGCTTTCTACTATAATAATTGCTGAATCGTATATTTATTATATGGAGCGTTCAGAGCACAAGGCAATTAAGCCATAAAATTGTGAGAATAAAATAGATAAAATTGATATTGTAAGCTTAGTTAATGGAAATTTAAGTTTGTACGGTATGCTTAATTACATGGAAAACTACACCACTTTTACTCCTTTACGTTGGTCTACTATACCTTGATTGGAGACTCAAATTTCATTCAATTTTCCACTGAAAAGTATCTGTAATTCAGCAAGAAAATACTATTATATATGATGATTAAATTGAAGTTTATCGTAATTTGGCCCATGACAAACACTTTACCATTTTATATCGCAAACGTCAGATCCACCGTTTTTGTAACAGAGCGGTACTTGCGCGATTCACCGCAGAAGTTCAAACGTCGATTACTGATAATTTCACAACCTTGTTTTATTACAAGTGTAAACTCTTTAGTCAGTAGAGAAGAAGGCGTGAATCACTGGGCAGAGTAGATGATGATGGGTTTTGGTGGGTCGGAGTTAATCCCAGTGGTTCATGGTGGGTGGTGGCTCGGAGTAGTCATGGTGGGTAGTGGTTCAGAGTGGTTCACGGTGGGTCAGTGGTTCATGGATCACGATGGGTTGTGAGTCAGTGGGTCGTGGGTCAAGTTTTCATTGATGCACACCATCTCTGTATCATACTCCGTACTGTCATCTTGCTTGTGTCATAATGAAGAGATTGAAAGGACATATTTCAGTATTACTTTCATCTTAATAAGTACCATGATTTCTATACGATATTAATTCTTAATTTTTTTTCTTTTATTTTCTCGAAAATTACATGTGAGCTTTTACACTCCAGCATACCAGTTTGTCCATCTCATTTAGATTTATCATTTGGTATCTCATCGTTGGAGAAGCTTTTTTTCTCATTGAAAACTAACAATATTGTAGAATTTTGAAGAACGACTCTATCGTATTATGTTTCCTTAACAGAGGCGAACACCACACAAACTTGGGAGCTGCACACACTTGCAAGATTGTTGCATATACAAATAATAAACCTAAGAAAGACAGTTTGAATTTAGCAAAGAAACTAAACAAACCGTTTGCTCACAGTTGCGGAATTTTCAATTTGTTTAAAATCGCGACTCTCAAATTTAAACAAATTAATACAGTATTTACACATTATTGCAATATAATATAAAGTAGTGGTACCCATGATGCTATAAGCTTTTGCGCAACAGATAGTTGGATGTCAGTGTCTAGCCTAAAACTCATAGGAAACCATATGATACATAATTCTACATATTGAGATGAAATCTAAATTTTGTGAGATCTCACAACAGAGCAAAATTTTTATCAGTCAACCACAATAACATCCTAGTTAGTACATATTATTTAATTGTTTTTTTTTTAATCTTATGCGTCATTTCTTCTTAGAGAATATAGTGTACTTTTTTTTAAAAATAAATAACTACGAGTCTCACATTTATAAATGAGAATATTAGTTGAGTTGAATTGGGTTTTAGCGTTGTGTTCAGCAGCAAGGTTATATGAGACGTGGGTCTACAGATTAACATGCATCCGAACAAGACGAAATCCCACCATTAATCGAACCCGGCTATCCCGTGCCAAAGACGCGTATGTTAACCATACAGCCATTAGGGAGCTCATATATGAGAATATGACAGACTATGGTTCTGCCTATGTTCAGGAGAATCCCAAAAGAAATGGCATTCGGGGCCACGGTAGCTCAGTGGCAAATCGCTCGCCTCTGAACAGTGAGATACCGCTTTCCATTAGAGTTCCCACCAAGTGGGTTTTGTGGTGGACAAATACCGTCTGCGTGGGTCTTCTTCTCCCGTTTCCTCCTACTTTCAAGACTGCACCAATATCGTTCGTCTAGGGAGCAGGAAAATTCGGTGTAGCAAAATTTGGTGTAGGAAAACTTGGTGTAAGAAAATTCGGTGCACGGAAAATATGGTGTACGGAAAATTCGGTGTGGGGAGTGCTAGGTGTAAAAAAAGATTTGTTGTAGTAGACCGTAGAATCCATTAGAAACTTAAGTTTGAAGATAAACGAGCGTATTAGTTTTAATTTGAAACTTTGGGTAGAACGTACTTTTACTGTCTACTATAAGGAATTTAAAAAATTGTGTTTCTGAAATAATTTGAATTCTACATTTCGAACATTTGAACATTTCATGGCCCTTACATGACGATAAATTTGTTTTTTATTGTCCATTCGTGTGATTTAGCGAAGCGACCATCACTACCAAACGACATTTAATTTAAAACTTAAGTTTTTATACTGTTTTAGAGGGTGTATTCTAGAATTTTCTACTTCCAAAAATAAAAGTAGGGAAGCGAAGCCTCAATCCTACCAGGCAAATGCCGGGATGGTACCTACTAAAACAGGCCCTGGCCGATACATTCCAAAATCTTTTCCATTGTTGTTTTATTGTTATTGTTAGATATCCAGTATAAAATGGCCTCAGAGCTGTATCTGGTAATTGTTAAATAAATAAATAAATGTAGGTTACTAGACGGGTAAAGTTGAAAATTACAGTTTTTCCAAAAATGTTCTAATGATTTTATGTCTATTTTATAAATAAATATTTAAATCTAAAGTTTTCAAAAACGACATAGTTTATTTGTGTTACTGAAATGTGTAAAAATCAATGCCTCAACTAAAGTATCTATGCCTGATTGGAGGAGAAGTCAATAAGGAGTAAATTGGGTTGCAGTACTTGTTTGCCTTAACTTAAGGCAAACAAACTGAAGTATCTGATTGGAGGAGAAGTCAACTATTTGTACAACTATTATCTGATAAATCCATCCTGCTTTATATTTCCCGTTCCACTAAGACTTTTTGATCAATATATTTTTGCATCTTACATATTTACATATACAGAGTGATTCTTTTAATACTCACGGATTCCATTTGGCTCTAGAATTTCTAACTGAAGTCCGATTTTCATTCGGTTTGTTACAAATGATCAAGGAAGGATGGGAGATTTATGGGACTATGTTTACTGGTTTAAATTCATCCGGGGTAATATCGAGCAGCACGCAAGAAAAACAGCAAGTATTCGCCAGTGTACCTTATAGTTCGAATGAGATATTGAATATTTGAAGGGAAATTGAAGAATACAAATTAAGTGTTAGAACACAAATTAAGTGCTAGAATACAAATTAAGTGTTAGTTGTAATACACATAAATCACATGTTGAATAGCTATAGCCGGTTTCTCACTACAAACGACAGAGAGATTTCTTGAGCGATTTAAAGAGTCGGTAACTGACATCTTCCACAACACCCGCCAGCGGGGTCCGATGCTTCCCTGTCTCACTCAGAAGCAGTCCTGTTTCTTGCAATTTATTCACTAACGACCATATTATGTTCTGTCTGGGGCAGAACGTGAAGCAAAAGTGCTTGTAAATGCCCTTTGCATAGCAACAACAGATTCCGTTCTCCAAAAACTTCTTAACGATAAAATCACGTTGCTCCAAAGAGTACATTATTGTAACTGTGTCTTGATCACATTGATACAGTAGCACAGCATAATTCTCAATACAACGGCCAGTTTCCTGTTTCTTATTCATCGTCGCGAGGTTGCCATCTAACGAAGAAACTCAAATCTCCACACCGCACCTCACCTAATTCCAATTGTAAGGTACACTGGCGAATATTTGTTGTTTTTCTAGAGGCGTGGCCGATATTATCCCAAATTAATTTAAACCAGTAAACACAATTCCATAAATCTCCCATCCTTCCTTGATCATTTGCCAAAAACCGCATGAAAATCGGACTTCAGTTAGAAATTCTAGACCCAAATGAAATTCGTGAGTTTTAAAAAAAATCACCCCGTATGATGTACTATATGAAAGGTGTCTTTAGTTGTTTCTATAACTATTCTCTGAACTTATAGCTGTAATTGCTTTAATTGTGACAAAAAAATGTCAGCTTTATTGTGTGATGAAAAGTAATTTATAGTAACACCCAGCAAAAGACATGCAAGAGGTATTGGACTCAAGGCAAAAAAAAAAAAAAAAAATGCTTTTCTTGAAATAGGTAACATTTTATTCGTTACATTTTATGGTTTTCGTTTTCACAATATGAAGTGTCGTAAGTTACCGTAAGTGGTAATATTCAATATGTTTTACACCGAATCTACCTTACACCTAAATTTCCCCACATCGAGTTTTCCGTACACCGAATTTTTCTACACCGAGTTTTCTTACACCGAAATTTCCTACACCGAATTTTCCTAGACCCGTTCGTCTTATCATCACCGTCTCCCATTGCCTCGATGCATAATCATGGGTCGTTAAACTAGAAAGAAAAAAAGTTTTTTTTTTCCTTTACCCCATTTTGAATCGGAACGTATATATTTGTTCGCATCATATGTTAAATGTGGCTTTCGTGTTGCGTAAAGCTTAAGATTTAAGAGGAAAAAAACCCTCTAACTGATCAACTCAGCTTTGCATTTTTTCCTAGCTCTACCTTACTCGCATAATATAAATAGAGGGTGTCCAATATACAATGCAACCTGGAGTTTGGGATAGTAGAATTTTTGAATCTGAAGCGATACACAAATAATGGTTATACCATAAAGAAGCCTTGTTTATGCATATATTTTTAAACTAGGAAGCAACGATTGAAGTACACTAGGAACCACGCAGTGCCGCTAGATGTAATTTTTTTTTTTTTTTTTTTTTTTTGCAAAACATGTAAATTGACAAATAATTCATACGTATAGATGTTCTGTCATTAATTTTCAGTTTGTTTAGTTGGAGTAGCTTGGAAACCATGGAGCAGAAAAAAGAATTTTTCATATACACCGATAACTAATCGGATGAGGTCTCTGTAAGGGGTTATTAAGGAAAACGCGGTTTTCATAAATTAACATTCTGAATTATCAACTCTGCTAATGTTTCAGTGCATTAAAAGGTGTGTTTAAGGGTCTATCTACATTATACACTTCCTGAAAAGAATGGAAAAGAAACTAGTATCTTTTTTTTCCCAAAGGGAAAGTGTCAATTATTAAATGAAAATGACAAAATGGAAAAACGCAGGATATGGAAAATCATTGTATTTTATTTTACTTTAGTATAAAATCTATCACGTATAGTGTGGAGAAGAACATTCGTATTTCATTATTCACTGGGATAATGAACATTTGGTGTGTTATCACGAAAATTTGAATTATATTTTCAGAAATAGAACAAAGTATCATGCCGTCAATATAGGCGATAGCTATTGTGACTGGATTCTAAGTTTCGGCCTCGATGGTAACCCGTAACTATCGACTATAATAATCTTCTGAACAATCTTCTACGACAAATTCAGTTTTTATTTAAATAAATTAAGTTTAAATTTTATTCCTCTGTTAGGTAGAAATTCCTAAGTTTAGGCTTACTGAAATCATTATGCACATAGAACACAGTCGATGGATTTGTTTAAACAAAATACCAGAAACGCGTATTGTGATTAGTACCTATATAGGCCTGTAATAAATCAAATATATAGGAAGCTACTTACAATTCAATAAATACGTAGCTATTATTATGAACAATTCCCCTACTGTTCTGAATTATACATCATATATGAGTTATATAGTAATTAAGAAGTTATAAATTCGTACAATAATAATAATATTGTTCTTTGGTGAGTGTGACCATGGTTAGAAATGAATCACGTAGCCTCCGGCGGAAAATAGACAAAAATACACTACTCGAGGCCTTCAAACTTCCTCAGAGGGACGGAATGAGAATATATGAAATTCAACTTTACCAGGGGAAAAAAAATACCTTCACGTACCACATTTTTCTTTTTTAAACTTAAGAATGCTTAGTTCAATTTCAGTACAATTTCCTGAAGCAAGGTATCTACTTGATGAATTATTTTATACTACCTGAAATACCCGTTCTTTGCATGGAGAAGATAAGATTTATACAATATATCATATTTAAAGGTAAAGAAATCAATGAAATAAATAAATAAAGCAATATATAAGCATAATATAAGTGCAATATAGAAATGCCGAAGAGCAACGCCGACCAGCTGGTGTGTTCGTTCTTGCCTAAACTTGGATTTGAGTGCCATTAGGACTGTCACAGGACGCCTGTGGCGTGGAAGACACGGCTTCGACTGCCGGCGGGAACTTATGTGGTTCGGATTCCACATTAAGTTGTAGAACCACGTTTCATATAGCCTCGCTGCTGAAAGGGGCGCTAAACTAAGAATCGAATTCAATTTTAATCCCAATTCTCAACCAGTTTCTCTACTCCAGCATATAAATGCCAGTTTGTAATTTCCCATTTGGAACCACAGAGGAATGAAATTGACCACCCTACTACTACCTAACTAGTTTAGAATAATAAGTGGCCTAAATTCTGCCTTCGACACCAGCAAATTTTGCTAAATGGGGGCAAGATTATTCACTCACATAATAATTTATTTTTTTATTAGTTATTATTATACAATTGATTAATATGTATTTCTCAAACTCAGAGGAACAATTGCTCTCCTGTCTTCCTCAAACGATGACCCTGCTTCAGATAGATAACTCAGACATACTGACTAACAACTATATTCGTATTACGTACTGGAATCTAGGAAAAAATAGTAGTAGCAAAAGAAAAAAAGCCCAATAGGCCTATCAAAGTCAGTGTATAATGTTGCTTCCAGAAGATTTTGGGAGGACGATTCCCATCATGCATCCAATCTGCTGACTTTGGCTGAAATTTAATTGATCTTTAAATCCGTACGTACCACACAAAATAAATGCACAAGATTGAGCCTTATACCTTATCCATAACTTTGTGTTTAACCACTGTATCCTGAAGAAAATTTTCTAAAGCAAACTAAAAATCATGCGTAACAACTTTTCTTTTTTTATCGTTGTGAGTTTCCAAATTTCATTTTAATTATTGCAAAAAGTCGATTTCTTCCGCCTATACCCATCACAGTCACGACGTCAGAGGGGTCGAACACTTTCCTGATGGCCACGCGTCTCCCCCCCCCCCCCCACCTCAGACATTTAACCACCATTTCACTACAATATATTTTAAAGCATGCAAAAAGAATCCAGTGCTACCAAACAAAATTTGCTGCTCTTTGCTTGGGCCACTTACAAGAAGTTATATTCATATATATATATAAACAGAAATCCTGTTAAAACTGGACTATGACATTTGGCTTAAAAATCCGAAGTGGTAATAATAATAAATAAGTAAGCTATTTCAAATATTTTTAAGATACCACTACAATGTTAGAGTTGTATCACGCAGGAAAAGGATGAATTGAGGCTCAGTTCAGATGTTCAAGCGTTAATCAAGATCTTTGTCTGCTCATAGTAGCTCTATATTCCTTCTTTCATGTTCATTTGTTTCCAACTGTAAAAAAAAAAAAAAAAAAAGTCATTACCATATCAATTAATGCTTCACGTACCTTTCTGCGTGGTGGCACTGTATTTTCTCTTATTCACATATAGTTTGACAACACTCGCGTATGGTATGAACATAAGGGGCACTATGAAGAGTCGTTTTGACGTATGATTAGCGTCATACTAAAGGCCTGAGTACTGCAGGAAACATATTAGTCGAAATCCTTAGTATGGCACTAATCACGCGTCACAACGACTCTGCATAAGGCCCAAGATCTGTTACCAAGCTACTGACTGGACCCATTTTTAAAAATGAGCAACTATGAGCAAACAGTTTCTATAATTTTGAACTCTATACTCTTGTATAACTGATCAATCAAAATCGATCCTATCACAAATATGTTTAAAATGATATATGCCATTGTTAAAATCCGTTTGGAAATATTAATTATTACAAATATTACTTTCTTTTATTCTAGTCGTATGCTATGTTCTTACTCTTACAAAACCTCACTGTGCTTCGTGTTTATGCTCTTCAGTTTCCTCCAATAACTTTCTCTTTACTTTTTTTCTTTTTAACTTAGATTCACGGGTTTAGTTACCTCTAACAAGAGAGTATGATGATATTTTCGATATATATACAAATTTTACTATATATAAGGATTGGAATAGGATATAATGGCTAAAACGAAAAAGTGCATAATCTACGGAATGAAGGAAGAGGAAGGAAACGAAAAAAAAACGAGAAAATCCACGCACACAGTGTTTGCCCACCACAAGATTCACTTGGCGGGAGTGGGATTGAACCCGGGTCCCCGTACACCAGAGGTGAGCGCTCTGCCACTGAACCAACGCGGTCCTCCCAAGCTGCTTGGACAGATCATTGCAACTGCCAAAGCGATCATTATGTATTCTTTCATAACTAAGAGTTGTTGTTAAATTTGACAAAACTTCTTTAAATCCATTTGGAGAACAGTAATAGAAATTTACAAATTGTAATTTTATTTTGTATATGACCACACAAATAGCATTTTAAATTTAAATTATTTTATGACTATATATATATATATATATATATATATATATATATATATATATATATATATGTGTGTGTGTGTGTGTGTGTGTGTGTGTGTGTTGAAACGTAACGGGAATTCAGGAGTCTTCTTTGTGAATTTCTCAAAATTGATAATTGGAGCTGAATACTATATTTAAAATCCATAATATAGTTTGGCTACTGCATATATTTGAAATTGCAGTAATTACTTAATTTCTTAATAAGTGAAAGTTCTGGATTTAAGGTTACTTATTATTAATTAACCTATTAAAAATACACTAACACAATATATATATATATATATATATATATATATATATATATATATATATATATATATATATATATATATAGGAGTTTGACAAAAAATCTAAAACGTTTGCAAAAGTGTGAAAATCATATCTAGTATCGTGTGGGACCTCTTTTTGTGTCCAAGACAGCTTGGATCCGACGTGGAATATACGTATACAGCTCCTGAAATGTAATGTGTAGAATTTTGTACCATTGTTCCTCCAAAACACGCTCCAGTTCTTTAAGGGATGCTGGTGGAGGGTAATGAGACCGAACACGGCTTTGTAACTCAAACCACAATGATATCAGATCTGGTGATTGCGGGACCCAGGGGAGGTGTGATAGCTTCTGGTCATGCTCCTCAAACCATGATTTCACCGTTTTTGCAGTGTGACAGGGTGCCAAATCATCTTGGTAGATGCTATCACCATCAGAGAACAAAATTTGAGCCATGGGAGAACCTGGTCCTCCCAAATGGCCTCATACACCTTAGCATTCACCATTCCATGCAAGGCTATGATGGGACCTGCAGAAAACCACGATATCACTGCTCATACTGCAACAGAACCACCCCCATGCTTTACAGTTGTGAGCAGTCAGTCTGTTTCATAGGCCTGTGACGGTGTTCTCCATACAGTGCTGGAAATTGGTATAAAGGCAGAGGGACATTTGAAAATAGAAGAAGGCAAGAATGTCGAGGATGGCTAAAGATGATATATTTACAAAGTAACATTGTAGACTGTACAAAATCAAAGGCATATCGTTTGCTAATACGTCACCGACACGCGTAGTTTACACAAAAATAGAAATTAAACCATTTTCGGGTGGAAATTATTATAAAGGCACCCACTGTCTTTGGCAAAAAATAAAAATACAGTGCACGGTACAGAATGGAAAATAGATGTTTAGTACTTGATTGACCCTCCTTTCTTCTGAATGAGTTGGAATATACGCTTCGGCATTGTGTTTATGAGATATGTTAGTTGTTGCAGTGGAATCGCTGACCACTCTTCTCGTATCGCGTTTTTCAACTCAGCAACATTCCCAAATTGCCGACCATTGCGATAAACATTGCGCGCAAGGATTCCCCAGAGGTTTTCTATCGGGTTAAGATTCGTGCTTCTCGCTGGCCACTCCATAACTTTGATGCCCTTACCTTCAAACCACAGTCGGGTTGCTGCTGCCCTGTGGATAGCAGCGTTATCCTGCTGGAAAATCAGGTTCTGATCGTCCAACTCCTCATACATCCGCAGCAATTTTATTTCTAACATCTCTATGTACGTAGATGAATTCATTTTGATGTTAAGCCATGCAATGGTGGATGTACCTTTAACACAAAACGCTGCCCAAATCATAACACTTCCTCCACCAAAATTTCTGCTCATTTGCACTTGCTCCTCTTTCGTAAGGTCATGCCAATAGTATTGAAAACCATCCGGACTATCTAAATTGAACTTCTTCTCATCACTAAACACAACGTGATTCCATTCAGATGTCCACGACATATGTGTTTCCGCAAACTAGAGTCGCGCCTGCTTGTGCGTCGCACTAAGGGGTGGTTTACACTTTAGTTTCTTGAATATAAGATGTGGGTCTTGATTCAAAATTTGACACACTCTTCTGGATGTGACAGGTAAGTTGCAATCAGCAACAATTTGGGAAGATGACATACTTCCAGCCCTTGCCTTGCGCACAATTAATCATTTCGCAGCCTCCGAAAGTTTTCTTGTTCTACTATACTTCCCGTTCTTTCCGTATTGTGCACCCAATCGAACGTAATTATTAATTACACAACTTGAACGATTTAGCTGTTTTGCAATTTGCCGATTTGATAGGCCCATGTCCTTGTATGCACAGACACGTGCTTGTTCCCCACTCGACAACCATTTTCCACGAGGCATGGCCCACACGAGCTCACAGACGTTCGCACCCGCACTTCCCTTATTGCACTGTGTCAGCTGATTCTCAAAGTGGCAACAGGAGTAATGCTGAACGTGTAGAGGGCGCCAAACAACAAGTAACCGTGGGTGCCTTTATACCAATTTCCACCCGACAATCGTATCATTTCGCTTTTTGTGTAAACTATGCGTGCCAGTGACGTATTAGCAAACGATATGCTTTTGGTTTTGTACAGTCTACAATATTACTTTGTAAATATATCATCTTTATCCATCTTCGGCATTCTTGCCTTCTCCTATTATCAAATGTCCTTCTGCCTTTATACCAATTTCCGGCACTGTAAGTAAACATGACCGGTTGTTGGAAACAAGGTGAAGGTCGATTCATAGGGCCATATTACGTGTTTCCACTGATCACGAGTCCACTGATCACGATTGTGGTCCTTGCACCACTGGATACGCCTCTTCGCATTTACTGCTGTGACCAGGGGCGTTGCCATGAATTTTCATTTTATGAAGTCCCGTCGCACTGTTTTCGATGAAACCGGGTTTTGTAGGCCGGAATTGAGTTCAGACGTAATTTTCATTGCAGTGGTATTCTTTTTAGCTGCTACAATCCGTTTTAATGCCCTCTGGTCCCTATCTGACAGGACTGTTTTTCGACCACTGTTGTGCTTTGCAGACGTCGTTTGCCAATTAATTGTGTATGCCCTCGTGACATTGGACACAGTGCCTTTCGATAACCCCACAATGTTCGCCACTGTTGCCTCTAAAGCTCCAACCAGACGGGCACCAAGGATCATGCCTCATTGGAAGTCTGTCAGGTCGCCCATTGTGCCGCACCACTTTCACACCACGACAGTCACAGGTGAACTGGTTACTGCTGATGGAAGAGGAAGGTCCACATAACACATTGAAAACAAAAAACGATCAATTCGTGTTGTACAGTGGAGGGCCAAACTTACGTGTCCTGTATGAAGTTTTTTTTAGATTTTTTCTCTATCCCCTATAGACAAAATTGTGTAGATATATATTACCTGGCGGTACACGAAGTCCTTCAAATTGGAAGCATTTCATATGTTAATGGATCAAAACCAATCACTGGTAGTGATCAGTCTTTGAAAAAGACGAAATTCGTTGGGTTAAGTTCTGACCCCTTAAGCCTCTATTCTACAACTGCTTCAGGTTAAAAAATGTTATTATTTCCCTTCTTTACCTTCATTTTTAACATTCCCTCGTAAATAGCAGGTTGTATGTGTTTCTTCACCCGCCTTATTTTTCATACTTTCATTCTGACTGCCGTGATTAATCCGATTGGGTAGAAAAGTGTGATTAACGAACCAAACTCATCATCATTAAAACGCCTAACACGTATTTGAAACTTTCACCGTTTCCAATTTTGAAAACGCTCCTGCATACACTATAAATCATTACTCGGCAGCTTGTATATCACATAATCATTAAGGAATCATACTTAGGTACAGGGCCGTGCCGTGGAAAATCAGCCGCAGTATACGATGGCGCTCCCATACATATATTCCAAACAATTTTTCGTATCTTTTTTCCTTTTTTCTCCCGAATTTTTCGCTCTCTTACTTCGGCGTCCGGGGCCATCGCCCCGCTCTCTTCCCCTACGGTACGGCCCTGCTTAGGTATATAATGACTTTCTTAACTATTACTGACAAATAATAAGTGAAAACCTGTTCTGACCCCTATCAAGAAGTTTGGATTGCGAGCGGAGCTTAGAAGAAAACTTTTAACAAATCTATTTCTTTGCAAACTGACAACAATATGGCTTTAACAGAGCGCTAATACTCTTTAGGGAATGTTTACTCATTTCCAACACTTTCTCCTTCTTGCTCGTTAGACGCCTCTTGCAATCAGCGCCCGAGGCGACGTTTCCACTAGTCCCTCCCCTATCTGCAAATACCCATTGGGGTCTCAATTGTGCTTAACAATGTGACTAAGTGTTAAACAGAATCAATTTCGAAAATGTACCATTTAACATAGTTCTTATTCGTGTTTTGTGAGTGTCATAACAAAAAAGCTCCTTTCACAACCAGCCGAGATCACAGGCAGTCCAATAGCATTTTTTCCCTTTTCTATACTTTAGAGCAGCGTTTCCCAACCTTTTTCAACTTGCGGCACACTACGGGTGTAACTTGGATTCTCGCGGCACACTTATAGATATTATTATTTGTAAATATAAAATACCGTGGTATTTTTCTGTGATTACTGATCTCCTTCTCACTGAGAAGAAAGCTCGATCACTGGTTTTCTATCATGGTAAATCACTATGCTTATTTTTCATTCTAATTTAAAAATAGAAAACAATTGCAATGAAAAATTGAACTCAGGTTTTAAAAACTATGCTTCCTTTTCCGAAAACTGTATCCAACCTTTCACTAAGAAGGAAGATCACTTAATAATGAATGAACAAACAAATCTCTTTTAGTTTTAAAACACAAATGTAGATAATTTGTATGCATGTTTGCTTTGTCGAAAGGATTGAATGATATTTTAAAATTTCAAGTTACGAAATAGTCTGCAGCAATAAAGAAGCAATAATAGTCATAACAATAATAACAAATACTTTTTCAACATTAAAAATGTACAGAAAAGGAACACGGTATGAAACTTAAAGTTGTAGATTCATAGTAGAGGTTCATAGTAATGTGAAATACAATTATACATTTTTCTTTTGTCTTGCGATTAGATTGCTATAAAATTAATAATTTGTTTCGATTTCCTCGCGGCACACCGGTTGGGAAACGCTGCTTTAGAGTTTCATGATTTGCTTCAAGGCTATTACGGCGGTGACAATGATCATAAACGAAGTGGAATGAAAAACGTAGAAGAAAACGGGAGAACCCACGCACAAAGCGTTTATCCACCACAAATTCTATTTGGTAGAACTTAGGTCGAACCATAGACCCTTCGCACCAGAGGTGAGCGCTTTGCAGCTGAGCCACCGCGGCCTGCCTTATATACAGCATATGGGCAGTGTTGCACTTACGATTAGATAAGTCTGTTGAGCTTCTTCTAAATGGTAGCCCTGACTTTTTATTATTATTATTATTATTATTATTATTATTATTATTATTATTATTATTATTATTATTATTATTATTATTAATAATAATAATAATAATAATAAAGATAGTGTTGCTTTTTTCCATGTTGGAGTTTTGTTCCATGTTTGAAGCCATACAAAGCTTTCTTCTATTAGCTTATTGTTGAAGGTGGAAATTATTGAACAAAAGAGGGCAGAAAGGTAAAAAGAAGGTTGATTATTTTATGTTGTTTTCCAAAAGGGTAGTTGCTAATCTGTATAAAATTTAGTTTCACGAATCTTTTTCTTCTTTTTTTATGTTATGACTAGCAGAATACCCTTTCTTTGCATAGGGAGAATGCGTTTCAATTCAGACCTCCTTCGTGGCTAAGCGTATGCGCCCTTGGCGTGGGAGACCCAGGTTCGATTCCCGGTGGGAGCTCATGAGGTTCGGATTCCACGTCAATCAGTAGGTCCACGTCTCATATAGCCACGCTGCTGAACGGGACGTAAAACTCAAAATCAACTCAATGTTTCAATTCGGATATAAAGGGCAATAAAACTGTCACCAATCAACTTAGAGATCCCAAAAGCTAGGAATTCGACACTAATATTTGTCAATTTCAATTATTTTTACATATTACCGTCTCCCCTTAGGAGTACTAAGGGGGATACTTTTGGATTTAAACGGCATCGGAAGTGTCACTGTTCGTCTCCGTGACCCCGAAAACTATTGATTGGACATTAATGTCGGTAATTTACGATCATATATATATATATAGTGGTGCTATTCAGCCGGTTCGCTAGAACCGGTTGTTAAAATATTTCGAGTTCGCAGAACCGTTTGTTAGAACCAAACATGAAGTAATTTTCACCCAGTTATATCCAGGAATAGAAAATTTTAGTTTAAGCATCTTTGCTTCTAGAAATTCTTACATCTACAGGGTTAAACATATGATCTCTCAAAACAAGGTATAACCGTTTATTTCTTAATCTCAAAAGCTCAGGTATCAAGAATGAGAACTGGGATCACATGAGTGTCGTGGTGAGGGTTATTTATATATGAAACGCATACGTATCATTATCAATAATAAATTGTTGGTCCATTGCTCGATTAAGATCTTCCCAACATTTTTTGAGAACCATCTATCTTGGCTAATTCGTCTCCAAGATATTCGCAGTGCTACCTAGCCTAATTTCGTCACACTACATTGTATTAGGATGCTATGTAGGTGTGTACATGTCACTTGCGGTATCCAATAAATATTTTGGTTTTGTCTACCTTGTATAGTTTGTTTCCTAAGAGAGTTATATATATCCTTATACTATATATATATGAGAGAGAGAGAGAAAAAAACGGGTTGTTAAGAAATTAGAATAGCACCACTATATATATATACCCATCCCCTGCTCCAAGTTGCACCTTCAAAGTGAAAAGATCCCAGGCTCAACATTATTTATGATGAAAATTAATTGAGATTGGTCGGGTGGTTCAAAAGTTATTAAGTTAAGAAAATTGTCACTTTCAATTTTATAGGTCTATATATAGACAAAACAGTGTTTAAGAAGTAACTATTTTGTTTGAATAGTTGGTATTAAATAGATATCTCAGTAAAGCAAAAGTGAAATGTGCTAATGTAGATACTTTAATTGGTAAAAGTGCAATTTTTGATATTATAATTTCATTGGTATTGTTGGAAAGAAATACAGATTTGAAGTTAATATATGTTTTATGCGTTTGTAAAGTTTTAGTTACAAGACTTGTAATAATAAAATTTAAATATTTACTGATGAGACTTCCCTCAAGAGCCGCTACTGCTCCCAATTTGTTACTCTTATTTGCCTAACTGAATGCACTCACTAGCGAATTTATTACTGAATTTTCCTCTAATATTTCCTCGTTCTTAATATCTATGTTAATGCAAGTCAAATAAGTGGACTTCGATGAACAATTTTTGTTTCCTTATAAACTTACCTATTTACAGTCTATTTTTTTTACATAGTCTCAGGACCCATATTTGAATAAAGTAGAGAATAAATAATAAATATGAAACAAACTTGGTCTGCTTTTAGTGTAAAATGTTTACCTCTTCTAAAAGAAGTCCTGCTCCCATAGGAAAAAAAAATGCTGGCTATACTGGTGCGTATGTTTCAGAGCAGAAGATAAAGAGAAATATACCTTTAGTAACAAATGCTTATATTATCCTTTAAAAGTGTGCTTTTAATGAAAAATAATCAACACATTGAAACAACTTCCAAGAAAGGTGTTTACAAAGAAAACTCTTTTGTACTCAATGAAGCGCGAAGGGTTGAATTGATTCATCTCACTGACAACATGGTTCTCTTTCTCTCTCTCTCTCTCACACACTCACTCACTCCCTTCCTCTCTCTCTCTCTCTCGCACGCGAACATTATGTATGCTAGACAACCCCTCCCCTGCATGGAGCTACCGTAAGATTCGATTCCCGCTTCGCTTCTTTATTGTCTTTGCACAATTGCGCCCTCTACTTCTATGACCTTGAACTGTATCGTCTCTCTTTATGCAAAAATTAGTATCCCGCCAAGGATTTTCATTCGCTAGTGTTACAAGAATATATTCTTAAAATGTTGGTAGCTCTGAGAGTAGTTACTATTTTTAAACACAATTTCAAAATTGCCATATAGAAATTTAGAAGTTGTTAAACGCTCTTTCGTCGCACAACCAAATAGAATTATTTGATTGGTTGAGAACATGTGGGGTAATATCCAGCAATTGGAAACACTTCAAAGTCGAGAGGCGACCGGTTTCAAAAATAAGAAAATATAATTTTTAATAAATTAATTTTCGATGTAGATAATAAAACAAACTTTAGTGATATTAAAAGCAAGTTCAGATAGCCAACATATTCAAACCTAGATGCACTAAAGACAACAGTTTTAAAAATATAAGCTTTTTTCTGATTTTAGGGGATTCAGCGACCTTGATTTTTTGAAAAGTATATATATATTTTAAATTATCTTACGTTATTATTAACGGAATGGAGCGCAATTTTTTTCTAAGATTTTTTGTGTAAAACCCTAGCATATTCTTCAAATCCGGTTAAAAAATAATAAATAGTTTGCCCGCAGTAAATTTATAAAGTTGATTTTTATCATTTTTGACTTAGTGCGAGAAGCCCATGTAAGATATACAAACCAACATAGACTTCACTTCTGAAAAAAAGTCAACTTTTTTATTTGTGAATAGATACTATAGTAGATAATTCTTAGTACAATAATAACACCCTAAAATGAAGTTTCCGCAACAAAACATTCAAATTAATTAACTAATTAATTAGTATTTTGCGGCAAAAAGGTCAATGGAAGATTGAGGTACATTTCACGAACAAACTCACGGTTTTCCATACATGTTACTGAAACATTTTCTTTGACATCAAGGAAAACAATTTGTTAAGCTAGGACATGAGAAAAGTTGACGAAAATATATTTCTTTTTTATCTACTACTCGGGGACGAAGCGACCGGTTGAAGCTATAGATAGATAGATAGATAGATAGATAGATAGATTTTTTTTTTATTTCCATTCAATAAGGTTACATCGGTAATTCTACCATCAATATTTTATAAACTAGACTGTACACTGTTCTACAAATTTAAATTTTCGTATTTATATTCAACATATAAGTGCATATTATATTTTATACACAAGTTCTTGCTCGTTGAAGGTACAAAGAACATCATTGTATGTCCATATATTTGCGAAGGCTACAATATTATTTTGAGATACAGCTTCTTTATAAGCATTATTTATAGCATACTTTAAACGGCGAATATAGATACTCAAAAAATCCAGAGGACAATTGAAACTGCAATATAAATGATATCTATATACAATGTATATTGTACTACGTGCTAAAGTAATCAAAAAGTTAGAAAGAGAAATAGCAGTTGACTTTTTAGAGTTAAAATATCCTACCATGAGTTTACTATTAGGTATTTCGTTTAAGTCCAAAACTTTACAGATTAAAGTGCTTACAAATTTCCAAACTGACTGAACAGCATCACATTCATAAATTATATGTAATCCTGTACCGACTTGCGGGCAGAAAAGACACTTGGGGCCATCTAATTTCTTCCATTGATACAGCCTTTCAGGAGTTATTAGCCTATCATGTAAAAACCTCCATGAATTCTGAGCATCATATCCAATTGAGGGAAATCGGCATATTTCAGTCCACGGAATCCTTTCATTCGTCCAACGACATTTATTTGTAATTGGATTAGGAGATAATGATCGAGAAAGTACCTGTCGATATAGCGTTTTTGATGTTGTTGGAAAATGTATAGTATCGTTTGTTCCAAATCGCAAAAAGGTATATTCAATCTTATTTTCAGCCATATGATCAATTCTTGTCAAAAATTGTTTCAGTAAATTCTTAAATCTTCTTAAACCAAGTGTCAAGACACGTTGGGAGCATTTTGTGAGATTTGAATAATCAAAATGGTCCTCTTCGTACCAACTACCAGTTTCAGATATTAAATCTCCAACTGCATATACAGATAATCGCTTCCATTCAGGACTCAAAGAAATCAAACCTGTGTTTGATCGAAATATTAGACAGTTGTAAACGGGCAAAGAACGAAAGAAATCCAATGTAAATTTTTCCAGATTTGGATAGACATTCATATGCTTCCATGAATTAATAACAGATGAGTAGAAAGAATTTACACCATTAATGCTATTTCTATTAAAATCCATAATAAAAAAATGGACAGGGTTTAATGGATGTGTACAGCAGGATGATAAGTGAAACAAAATTAAATCATTAAGAACTGAATGAAAATTTGATCGTAAAATATTTGCTATAAAACGTAACCGCAACGATATTACTTTACTATAAATATGCACTGTTCCTAAACCACCTTGCATTACTGGAGAAAATACATAATTTGGGTGTAGCCAATGATGTCTATTCCAGAGGAAATTCAAAAATAATTTATCTACTCGCTGTAAAAAATCCAACGGAGGTTGTAAAACCGTAAATACGTGTGTCAACTTTGATCCCACAAACGTATTCAATAATAGGCGACGACTATAATATGAAGTGCAATACGAAAAGTGCTGCCACCTTAAAAGACTCTTCTTTATTTTGCTTTCCAGATTATCCCAGTTAACTCTTTCATCGTGTTCTGTATTTCCCAAGTGTACTCCTAAAAATTTACACGATCTTGAAGTCCATGTGGCTTTCAGTGGTGCGTCTTTGCGATGTTTCCAACTGCCAACCCAAAGTCCACATGATTTTTGAAGATTAAGCTTTGCTCCAGACACCACACTGTACTCAGAAAATAAATTATAAATTTCATTAAAACCTTCATTCCGTGTTATGAATAACACTACGTCATCGGCAAAACTTGAAACAATTATTTTGTTTTCTTCAACATTGTTAGGCGATATATGAAGAGGCTTTGGAATCGATAATCCATATTGGATTAAATGACGTCGACACATATGCAAAAAAGGCTCGATAGATAAAGTGAAAAGAGGACCTGACAGCGGATCACCCTGACGTACACCACAAAGATGAAGAAAAGGCTCTAACAATACAGATCCATGACGCACTGCTGTTGATGCCTTCTGATACAACAATCTGATACATGAAATAAAACCAGGGCCAAACCCAAAAGCATTTAAAACTTCAAAAAGATATGAATGATTTACTCTGTCGAAGGCAGATGATTGATCTAGGTTAAGTAATGCAAGTGGGAGGTCTTTTATATTACAATAACTAATAACATCTCGTATTAGATGAATATTATTATACATTGAACGGTTGGATACTCCATATGTTTGATCTTCATGAACAATTGAATGCATTACTCGACGCAACCGGTTAACTAATACACGAGACAAAATTTTATATGACGTGTTTAGCAATGTGATTGGCCTCCAGTTATTAAGTTCTAAAAGATCTCCCTTTTTTGGTAGAAGAACTAGTACTCCCATAGTCATGGATGGAGGAAGACGATATTCCGATAGACAACTACGAATTACTTCTATAAATAATGGTTTTAATTGAGACCAAAAACACATATAAAATTCTGCAGTTAAACCATCCCATGATGGCGTTTTCCTTTTGTTCATTTGAAAAACTGCAGCCGTAATTTCATCTTCTGTAATAGGTTCTTCGCAAATATTCCGTTCTACATTACATATCTTCGGCAATTCTGATAAAGTTCTATGAAATAATTTAATATCTTGACAGTCAGTGCCTTGAAAGTGACTTTGAAAATGATCCCTGATGTGTTTTCCAATCGCTTTTGAATCGGATATTATATTCTCACCTACACGAAGTCTTGAAATATGTGAAATTCTATTGCAATCATTCTGAAGAGCTCTTATATTGGAAAAACTACTAGCATCAGTGTGTTGAAAGGCTCTCCTCTTAGTATTAATTACTCTTGTTGCTAGCACCGCATACTTATTTTTCAGCATAGCTTTACACTCATTAAATGCATTTATTTCTTCGTGATTCACATTATCTTTGCATAGGAAATCATTACAAATGGCTTCAATTTGTTTTATATTAATTCTGTTTATATCGTCCTTACAAGACACTGAGAATTGAATAGAAATACGTCTAATTTCATTAATAAAAGACTCCCACAATCCAATTTTATCCGAAACACAAACTAACTGAGAAACATAAAAATTAATGTAATTTACAACAATTTCACGATACAAAGGGTTATGAAGTAAATCATTATCCAGACGCCAATATGCAGGACGATTTAGAGTTTCTGATCCAGATAAAGACATTAATACACTAGAATGATCTGAAAATGACGGAAATATTTTTATGTCTAAAATCCGAGGTAAAACTGAGTATGACGTATAATAACGATCAAGACGAGATCTTGGAGAGTGTGACTGCGTTCCCGCATATGTATACCCACATTTATTGGGAAAAAGATGTTTCCATACATCTTGTAAATTATTATGTTGTATAATACTATGTAGTACATTAGCCAGTGTTGTATTTCTTTCCACAGAATTACTCCGGTCCTCTGGGTACAAAGTTACATTCCAGTCACCACCCATAATAACATAATCAACAGAAGGTATTGTAGACAAAAAATCATCTATTGACTTCACTACTTTCAGAGCTACCGGACTGTTACAAGGTATATATACATTAATAAAATGCCACCTACGGGAATTGTATATACACGATAGCACTTGTACCTGTCCATCAAATCTAATGTTATGAGATACTTCACTCAACTGGATATAAAATTGTTTGCGAACACCAATAAGAGTTCCAGAAAAAGCATGTTTGCCAGGATTTATATAAAAAGCATAATCATTTAGAGTTTTTGATGTAGGTACCTCATGTACATTTGTCTCTTGAAGAAACAGTACATCCGGATTATGTTTTTGTGTACACAGATATAAACTAATTTGTCGTTTTTCATCTGCTATACTATTCACATTTAAAGATAAAAATTTGACCATAATTAAAATCGAAAGAAATAGGCAAATTATTTTACAGAAAATGAACATTCTCTGACATATTACTTCACATATCACTATGTAGTGATTTAATAATTCTGCTAAGACGCCTTCGTAAATTATATTCCACTCCAGATGATTTGACCTGTTCTAACTGTACAATAAGACCAGGAATGTCACTAGTAAAAGTTTTAGCAATAGGCATGGCCTTCTTAAAACTACGAACATTCGTTAGAAAATCTTGGAGTTGACTTTGGCTTAAAGGCGTTTCTGTCATTAGGTTAAACTCTAATTTTTTTCTGTCTTTTTGCAATGACGAGTCAGAACTTGCTGATATTGTGGATAATTGGTCATCATTTTCATTATTTTCATTATCGGATACTGATACCGGTTGTTTTTTTGATAATACTTCATCTACGGTATCACTGATCTGCTTTCGTTTTATACCCGTGATATACGTATCATTTTGTTGATCCGTGGTTTCTTCTAAAATAGATTTCTCGCATTGTCCTGGTGGAATAAAACTATCGTCAGACATTGAATCATTAAGTGTATCGTCGTTTACATCACCACCATTTTGATTAACTATACTATTATAAGTATTCATATTATCTGGACTATCAGTCTGATTGTTGGGCTCCTTGTCAGATTTTGAGTTACAAGAATTTAAATTCGAAGTGCAATTATTTAAATTAGGTTTATCAGTGAATATGTCTTCATTATCCTCTACTGGAGTTAATGGAGGGAATTCGATATCTGAAAGAGGCCTATTTATGATCATTGGTCGAACTCTGGGTTTTATTTTTACCGGAAGAACAATTGGATTAGGTTCACTTAATTGTACATTCTCTGGCTGAGATTTCATTGGCGTTGGGAAACTTCTATTTTTGTTGTCATTAACTTCTGGAATTTGTCTTGCCTGTTGGGAAGAACTAACAATATCAGCTAACGTAACTTGATGTTGATTCTCATTAGATACTGAAGGCTTTTCTGGTACAAGGGAACAATTTCGTGCAACATGTCCGTATAAATGGCATTTTAGACATTGCACATCGTCCTTAGAAACAAATATACTGTAATGAGTACCATCATATTCTAAAGGAAAAGAGTTTGGTACCACATTTGGGTTGTCAAACAACACATACACAACCCGTCGAAAAGATCTAACGTGTTGCAAATCTGGACGTTTACATCCTACAGGTATATGCCTTATCGTACTTACTACTTTTCCATACTTACTCAAAACATTCAGTAATAAATCATTTGGTATGTCAGGTAAAACATTTGATAATACAACTTTCGTTGCAGGTGAGATATAGCGCCGAACCGGCACAAATATACCTTGAATTGACAATCCACTTACACTAATAAGCTTTTGAACATTATCTTCACTATTTAAATATATACAAACTCTGCCACCACTAATTCGAGAAGCATAAGCAATGTTTATACCTTGCACTTTATCTGCAACAGCCACTAAATAGTCCTCTAAGACTAAACCAGGAGTACTATCGAATACCACAGCATATTTTTTATTAGGTTGCATATTCAATCCTGTTTGTTTTCCGTTGTTTACCAAATTATCTGTATTAATATCAGTAGTAGACGTTGTTGCCATGGCAGCCATATTGGCTCCTAGTCAACAAATTTGTAGTTATAAATTAATTATATTTATATATCCCATTCTAGGGAAAATTAATTGTTACCCATTTATATTAGACTGCCAGACATATTCAGGCATTCAATAACATAAATTACGCAAATGTGAAAACAATATTACCCACCAATACACATTTCAATTCACAGAGTGAAATGAAACTGAACACTTCCACAGACTTGTTCGTTCCACAGACAGAGCCAAAATTGTTAGCTCAAGCCGAAATATCAACAATTCTTTTATTTGGAGTACGTCAACTTATCCACACAGTAGACTACATAAACACATTACATTCTTATATCGGGTATAGTACATTTATTCTTAATCTGTACAAGAACCACCTATTCATAATATTATCATTAATAAGATCTGTTAACACACATATTCATACTTATTTGTTATAGTACTTACAACAACCTCAAAATCTCGTCATACCAACCACCAACAGATAGATAGATGAGATAGATAGATAGATAGATAGATAGATAGATAGATAGATAGATAGATAGATAGATAGATAGATAGATAGATAGATAGATATAGATATATAGATATAGATATCAGATTTCTTGAAGTCTATGACTGGCTAATACATTTTATTCTACTCGAAATCTGTTATTTCTATATCCCGTGGTGTCAAAAATGAGACAGTCGTCTATACTTGAGAGTGGTTTTAAAGTTCATTGAGGACAGTTGTCCTCATTAGTAATCGATTTGCTAAATCTCCAAGGCTTTCCACGAACTCTCTAGCACTGTCAAAAACAGCTTCAAAGTGGTCTTCATTCCTGAATTGTTGTAGTGTGTCTCTCACAGAAGACACAGCAAGGAGAGCTCCATCAAGATCGCAGTTAGGAGACTGAAAATGTTTACTTGTTGTGTTAGATATTTCCAAAATTTCTAGATATTATAGCAAAGCTGAATATGCATTTTTTTTACGGATTTGAAAGTTCTTAAATGTCAAGACAGAGCTGTCCATCTTACAGAGCTGGAGCACAGTTACTTTCAAATCCAGAAAGAAATTTATTGTAAGCTAATAGCAGATATCGAAAAATAATCATGTAGGCTAATAACATTTGACAGATCAAAAATCTCTTTACCGTTAACAATATAACTAAAGTATCAACAAGTACTAGATTTAGTGTAGGAACATGGCAATGTACGTAAATCACTAAAAGATTTTCATTCCCAAATAACCCTTACCCCCCATTAAACTGGCCACCCATTACATTAGAACCACCATAGTACGGGGCCACACAACTCAAACTAAGAAATCTATACTCTTTCAACTTTTTCATCATTACATATTTGCAGCTCTGAAGCGCAAAGATCCACAATCGAAAAATTTCTACCAAGTTTATAGTAGAAAATAATTTTGTATGTATTTGTATTTGACGTCACGAAGTCTGTCGAGGAATGTGAAGCTTAAAATATATAAAACGATAATCATGTCTGCTGTGCTGCATGATTGTGAAACATGGTCGCTTTCTCTGAGAGAAGAACGCAGAAAGTACTTGAGAATGAAATCGTGAGACGAATATTCGGATCCAAGAAGGAAGGGAATGGACAATAGTAGAAACTTCATAACGAGCAATTGAATAATGTATACAATTTACCAAACACTTTTAGAGTTATCAATTCTAGGAGGCTCAGGTTGGAAGGTCCTGTAGTCAAAATGGAAGAAACTAATAACGCTTTCAAAGTTATAACTAGTAATCTAATCGGAAAACGAGCATTAGGAAGACCTAGGCGCAGATGGAAGGACAATATTAAGATGGATCTCTCACAAATAGGAATTTAACGTAAAAACTGGATTCATTTAGCTAAGAACAAAAGTCAGCGGAGTGCTTTTGTGAGCGTGGCATTGAAGCTTAGGATTCCATAGGCGATAGAGTTGGTTACTTACATTCAAATTTGGGACATAAGGTGGATTTTACATTCATTTATCTCGTTATTTTTGAAGGATTTTCAGAACATGAGTTTATTTCAGAAGATGGATAAGTCCACTTATCAAGCTTCATTAAATCTGATGAGTTATAATGGAGCGAACAGACACAGAAGAAATTTAGTTGACCGGGGATCGAACTAAGATTCCTCACATCAGACGTGAGCGCTCTACCACTGAACCACCGTTATTTCCCTAGAAGAGGTCAGTATGCCACTAGTTTCCTTCGTCTGTATATTAGAAGGATTCACGGATAGCTGGGAACTACGGTATTGGTGTGGAAGAATAAATTGTGAATAAGGATAAGATGCCATGAGTGCAAGAATGGAAAAATTATGGCTTCATTATTCAGATATTTCGTTGCAGGCGTCAGTTAATGTTCTTTCATAAAAGGCATTTTAACATTAGTAGCATCAAGAAGCAAGATCTGTGACGAAGATAGTATATTGACTAGTTGTAATGAAATACATTAAAAATATTCTTACATTTAAAAAAAAATCTTCCTTGTTCTTTGTTTCTAGATTGGACGCTTTATCCTTGACATTTTACGTTTCCTGATGTACTTTCCCCCAATCCGGCTTTTTCTTTTTACGTCTCTGTTTCAATTTATTGTAGCTGTTCACCAGTCCAAGAGACTTGGAATTCTTTCTTTTGAGTTCGTTCATTGCCTAGCAGCAGGTAATAGGATTACGGAAGTCTTATTATCTTTCGCAATGACTTCTCTTTGCTCCGTTGGAATATCGTGGTTTCAGTAGCAGTGGCTGCAGAAGAAAGAGACCCGAGTGCTCTTGCAATGGTCGAGTCCCTTAGGATAAAATCTCAAGTTTCAATAAGCCAGATTGGAAATCTTGGTTTCTATTAATGTCTCTGTTTCCCCTCCCATACCAGTTGGAGGTAGTTACTATACCCTTCGAGCTACATCCTCAAAGTTTGTCCATGTAACGTGTACTTTGATAATTTTCAGATAGTCAAATTGACTCAATTCTCGCGAAAGAACTTCCGTGTAGTTTCTCCTAGAATCTTATCCACATGCTAATCCAGTAACCCTTCTGGCTGTCTTTATTGTGTTAATTGAAACCTGTTAATAGCCAACCATAAAATTACAACGCTATCATTTGGGTGAGAATTTCCAATCCTTAGTTGACAACTTGACATTATTTAAAGAAATCAGACAGAGAGAAATCAGGCTATGCTCTGTGGTTTGTAAGAGCTTTCTCCGTAACAATACCGCGGCAACAGACCGTAGAAAACCTCTCCTTTCACGTATCGAAACCTAGGCATACTGTATCTCTCCACAAGCAAGTTGCGTAACTGAGGAGCCCGCAGGACCTGCAGTGCGAAGGGTCCCGCAGAGTTTGGGGGGCCCACCCCGAAGCAAATGCTAAGAACTTTGGCTACAAAAAGTGAGCTGAATAGGGAATATCCATTTCCCTTAACAACATTATTTACTTTAGAAAAGAAAAATATGCTCTTGGTGAAAATTCATCCATTCTAGCAAAATCAGTTTTAAAAATTATCTTAGCAGTCGAAGGCTAAGAGAAAATAATTTTTGCCTTTTTCGGTTAGTATTAATTTCATGGATTTATTAACCATTGTCTTCTACAGAGACATAATGTAGTGGGAAGTTAATGGGCATGGAAAGGGGGGCCAAAAATAATCGTGTGGGGAGGCCCGACATTTTTGCGTTACGTTACTGCCACAATCAGAGCCCACATGACTCGACCTGGGATCGAACTAGAGACCTCATGTACCAGAACTGGACGCTCTACTATTGAGCCACTGCGGTCCTTTAATTCAGGTAGCTTCCCTGTGATTTCTCAATGCTGAGTAAACTCTGAAAATTTTGTAAACTCTGAAAAAAATTTCAAATCCAAGGAATTGAACTGGGAATACTAACAATAATGCTTTGGTTTTAGTGCACGTAAATTTGATTTAAACTACACGCTGAACAAAACAATACTTCTGTTGTAAAATTTATTAACGTGTAATTGTTTCGTCAACTATCCACTTTGGCTTCATCAGACACTATGAATTCACAGGTAGTGACAGAATTAATATAAAAGAGACAGCGAAAAAAAATCAACGAATCCTGATTAGTTACCCAGATCTACAACAGCCAATCGCTTTAGGCCTACACCACACACCGAAAAAAAAAACTTTAAACAAAAGTCGTAATTCCCCTTACCCCTCTGTTGATAACCATATATATTCATTTCTAAAAACTAGATCTAATATAATTGTAGACTGAATATAAAATCCGTGTTAAGTGCCAAAACAAGGTGCATCACTAGGTCTTCGCAGTGCTATGCTAAACGCTGCTTGAATACTGCGGCATTGCCAGGTAGTGTCGAGTGTTTACTGATGCCAGATAATAAAGGGGGAGTAATCATGGAATTCTGCTGAGATACTTACTGGAAAAATTATTTTTCGACCCTTACCACGATTCCTTGTCTCGAACTGCAACGCTAGAATCAAGAAATTTTCTTATTGTGACTACTACAGTAAACGTACAAATTTGGCAACAACGCATTATGGCGTTCTGCGCAAGTTTCGTCTCAAAATCTATTTCCTTAAATGTAAATTAATATTGAAATAAAATATGAAACAAACAAGAAAAACGGTCAAACAATATATCTACTTTGTGATAAGATTGTTACATTAAAATACTTTACACACACATAAATACACATTTCATGAAACGGAGCACTTCTAATAAGATCTAACAACAAGTGCCATCTTGTGTGCTCATTGCAAAACGAATCAAATATTTGTTACATTTTTCGATATCAGGAGACACAACCAAATGAATCAGTGTCTTGTTCTGTAGCTGAAACAATACTCTATCTTATACGGACGTTTCATTGGGCAGTAGTTAAAGGAATGAGCTAAAATATGTACTGACTTCCGGGTGGTGATCCATCTTAAACAGCCAAGATGTTATTTCAGAACTGATGGGACATATAGGCACGCGCGTTCTTCTGGGGGATTATTTGAACTGCTTCCACAGTGTATACTAGATAGCCAGTTTTTCACTGAGCAGTGTTAGGCACATAGACCACGTTTTAACATTAAACCGAACTTTTTCTATTTTTGGCACTTAGCACGAATTTTATATTCAGTCTACAATTAGCTTCTTAAATATGAATACTAATAATATAAATTATAAATAAATAATGCTGAATTGCATACTGAATTTACAACAATAAAATCGTACAAGTAGCTTAAATAATGTTTAAGACTCCTTAATAACTTATTCCACTGTTCATGAATTTTACGTTCATAACTCTATCACCTTCTATTTCAATAAAACTTGTTTCTTTACATTTCGTGACAAACTTTCTCTCCTCTTGGCCCAGCACTTTCACTTCGCTCCAATTAATTGAATGTCCCGTGCCTTTTATGTGCCTGTAGACTGTCTTTCTGTCTCTTTTCAACAAATGTCTTCCTTATGTTGTTTTATTTGCTCTTTTAATCTCTTTCCTGTTTCCCCAATATAGCACACGTCATATTAACTGCACTGTATCCTATTCATTACTCATTTCTCCATCATTCCCTCCTCCTCGTTCTTCGCTTCTCCCTTCTTACTTCCCGTAACCTTTTGTTTCCTTTTCTCTAGGTAGAAATATCTCGAATCTTCTTAAGCACTCTTTTGATGACCCCCCATACTCTCAACACCCACCGGATTTTCCTTTCGTCTTCTTTTTCTAGACTTCCTTCTCTTTTTCTCCTCTTCTTCCTCCTTTCTTTTTGTATCTTTTGTAAGTTTCTTTTTATCATAACCATTTCTTTCGAACTGCTCATAGAATGCCTTTATCCCCTCCTCCGCTTTTCGTCTTTCACCGTCCGGCTGATAAATTTTTTTCTCCGTGTTACTAACGAGATTTATTTTCGTTGACTGTCCACATCACTCCTTTCATGGCCTTTGTTTCCCGAACCACAATTTTTCTGGCACCATACCGTGTAGATCTTTTCGTCTTTCATCGTTAACTTCATGTCTAAGAACACTAAGCCTCTTTATTTTCCACTTCCAATTCCAGTTCTATTCCCCTTTTCTTTATCTTCAATCTCTTTTACAAATTTCACCAGTTGCCTTCATGCCCCCTCTCATATTCCTATACAATCATCGACTGTCTACTCTTAAAAAAACACTAATTTGTCACCTCATTTTAATATTACTTTCTTCTCCCAATCATTCATGGCAATTTCTGCCATTGCCGGACTCAACTTTGAGTCTATGCTCATCCCCTCCTTGATTTTAACTAACCTATCAATTATGACGCAATAACTATTCTTCCGCGTGAGATTTAGGGCCTCTTTCAGACCCTCCCCAGTCCAGCCATTAATCTTCCTATCTTATATCTGTTCTGTAGTCACCCCCCATCATGTTCTTTCTTCTTAAACTAGGAACCATGGCTTTCACCATCAACATGATATTTTTACCTCTAACCTGTCCTACTGCCTCCAAACTTCTCTCCAGTTCCGAGGTCTTCACACTCCGACTTTCTTGTTGTCCTCTTATTACTTCAACCAGGGATAAAAGTGGTTCTGAGAAGGTGGAGGGACGGTAGCTAGCGGCATGAAGCCACGCCGTTACCCCTGCCTATCTTTGCCAATTGTAATTTTTTAGGAACTGTGGGGATGCCGTACTTATTTTTTCGAAGTGGGGGGACCGCGTCCCCCGTCTTTCCATGCACTTTTATCCCTGATCTCAACTACTTTCTTCATCTCTTGCTCCAGTGATTCATGTAAATAGTAGGCGAATAGAGCGCGAATAGAGGTGAATAGAGAGTAAGTATTAGGCGAGAAGTAGAGCTCAAGTGGTTCGAATTCCATATTAAGCTGCAGAGGTCCGTGTCTCACAAGTTTACGTTGTTAGTGTTACTCACAAGACGGACTTCCTTCAATGTAAGCAGATATTACATTCAAGACGAGACTACACTTTCTGGACACGTTTTCGAGACGAGAAAACCCGAAATCTTTTCTCATAGGCAACAGTATTCAGTGTTGAAAGAAACTCTAAATTCCAATAGAAGCAACCAATCAACGACAGTATTTCTTTGCAGTTTTCATCATAAGTAAAGTTACATTTGTGTTCTTGGCATTCTACTCAGTGTTGCCAGATCTACTGATTTTGCAGAAGATCTCCTGCTTTTTCTCCGTTCTACTGATCTACTGCGAAAGATAATGAAAAGTGAACAATCTCCTACTTTTTCCTTACTTCGAGAAGTTGAAGAAATATATTGTTATTAATATTGAATTTTCAATGTTTCCTCAAATAAAAAGATGAAATTTCTCTGTTATAATACACAAAGCTCTGTAGAGCATATAGATATAGAGCTTTACTGTATATAATATGAATCCAAAGAATACAACTGTACGCCATCTTCTATATGCATTATGGTTAGCGTTTTTATGACTTTCTGTAAGATTTACAAGATTGGGACTTGGGCTGGAAGAGTGGCTTAGATCATTTCTCCACGATCGTCAGCAAGAAATCCTTACGCCACGATCACTTGTGACTGTACCACATAGCTACGTTATCGCTACGTGCATGAAAAGACATTTTCCCACTCCACTTTGCTCTTTCACTACGTTTTACTTCACACACGTGTGTATCAAATAATATTAATATAAATCGTGACTTTTCCCTTTCATTTGCTCAACGTAGTTCATCGAAAATGAATTCCGGACTGCTTGTTTTGACTACTGCGCCCTTAATAATGGCAAATTTTATTGCCCTCCCCCCTTCCGGATTTACATTCAAACGCCACCACTGTATGTGTCTACTGCTTTCTCCTGTTTTTTATCTTCGAATCTCCTGCTTTTCCAACTGACTGGTCTGGCAACACTGATTCTACTATTGCTCCTGTTATTTTGTGAATGATAATTATTTCGTCCATAACGGAAAATGTGTTCATTGCGTACTCTTTAAAAAACTTGTATAAAAAGTGCATACCAATGAAGACAAATTCTGATTGGTCAGTAAGTTTTTTTCCTTAGAAGAAAGACATCAAATTAGTTTATTGTTGCTAACAAAAAAGTTTAAACAATTTTCAATGTAGATTAAATTTTATTTGATTTCAAAAATAAGATTCTTTTTAAAAAAAACTACCAAAAATCAACCATTTCTATAAACATACATTAGACTCAAACCAGGGGCGTAATGCTGGAAACAAGGTTCTCACTAAAGAAGTAAATGCTTAAAGTTCTTTTCTTACCAGAAATTAAGTCACACCACACAAACACACATCTAGCTCCATCAAACACAATCCTCACCCCAAACAGAATGGTGAAACGCAAGCAGAACAAACAGAAGAACCAGCCTGCATGGGGAGATATCAAGGAAAACGAAGAAAAAGCAAAGCAGCGTGACATATATGCAGAGGGGACCGTATTCGCAATCATCAATCCATCTCCTGAATTCAGAGACCCGAATGCTGTATGCGAAAAACTCACACAGAAATTGGGACGCAAACGTGTGGCCTGCATCCCAGGCTACAAGACTCAAAATAAGAAGCACTACCTACTTCCGATTACTGACGAAGAGGTGATAGACGCCTTCGATGAACAATTCCACGAACAGGACTTCGGAAAACACTCCAAGATAGTATACGTGCCATCCAAAGCTGCGGAACGTTCGCTACACAGCACGCCCAAGCATGACAAATACCCAGAATACACAACAGACGAAGATGACACCCCGTCTCCATCCCAGAAAGAAGAATTTAGGCAAGCCACAACCGAAATAACAGGCCCTCCACCCCCAACCACCTCCCAAGAAGACAAGAGTGGCAAATGTCTATCGCCACCAAACCCTCCCACCTTCCCGCCCCCACAGTCCTCTTATCAGGAAGAAGAAGCAACCAAAGCAAAGAAGATACCGAACACATCCGGATATACTTCTCCTCACCCAGAAACATCCCAAGACCTGCAAACAAAACCAAGAAACCCACCCACAAGCAAAAATCCAACCAAAACAACCCATACAGAAGAGAGGGTAGAGAAGCAACAGACCTCCCGTCCTCCAAACCATCCACGCAATGGCCCTGAAAAGGACAGGAAACAATCCCCCACATATACCTGTATGATTAAAGGAGTCTCTATCGATATGTCCACCACACAAATAAAACAAGAACTGAAAACCCAACAAGTCGATTTCACCAACGTCACAAGGATCGTCAACGACAAAGGGCTGGTGCCGCTGGTCAGGCTCTTCTCTCGAAACCCGGAAGAGATAGACTCCTTAATCCAAACCGGAATCACCGTTGGAAACAAGAGATGTCGTGTAGAAGCATCCAAGAACGAAGCCAGACCAAAGCCATGCACAAATTGCTTTGAGTACGGACACCGGTTCTACCAATGCAAAGCAAAACGCAAATGTGTCAGGTGCGGTACCCAACACGAGAACGTCTGCGACTCACCCCTCAACAAGTTGTTCTGCGTCACCTGCGCCACAACCGGACACCGCACTGGAAGCAGCCAATGCCCCAGCAGACCAATCCGACAAAACGAAAAAAGAGACACCCTACCAAGAATCCTGAACAAAACCAAAGCAACAGCAACTTCCGGCCCTTTTCAGGACCACGCTGACACGCCACCACAGACAGTTGAGCCTATACCCATCAAACTGAACAGCGAGATCAAGAAGATGATACAGATAGCCGTCAACGACGCCACAGAGACGATAATGCAATGGGTAACCTACATTCTAACAACTTATGCTGAACCTACAAAGATCACCGTTCTCCACAAAGCCATCCAGAAAGCATCGAGACACCTTCTGTCCAAAAATATCAACATCGTCACATCAACGAAAGGAGATGTGTACATCACACAGACAACCCACAAACCACAACACAAAAGCATACCTCAACCAAAGACATAAAAACATCACAACTCGCACTCAGCTCTATAACAACCCAGCAACCAATTAAATAACACATTATATCCAAAATACACACAACAAATAGAAAAATTCACTCAAAAAATAAATAAATAAATAAACAAAAAAAACCACAGATAACCTCCAACCGTACGACGAAAAACAAAAAGAAAAAACTAAACACAACACAACAAGGAAGAACACAACACACACATCCATGGACACATCACTTTCCAAAAACTACCAACCACAAAGCTTGCCCAAACGAAGAAACTTGAAGGAGAGCGACGACAAAACATCGTAAAGCGACAAGAAATAATGCAACCACACGGCGAGCTAAGACACACCGCAACCACGAGGAAACACGAAGAACAAACGCCGCAACACGTCTCCACACAAACCAAGAGGAAGAGACACAGAACTTGCTTCACACGGGAGACAACGCCCCCAAAGAAATTCGAAGACAGACAAACCAACAATTTTTCTTTAATCCAACGGGCAAAGCAGCCTCCGGCTGGACGCCCATCCTTTCCAGACTATGGGAAGGTAAACAGACACTCTTGCTTGCTTGCTTGCTTGCTCACCACCCACTCAGATGTGTTTAATATTTGATTTTATATTAAATAGGTAGCTTTACATATTCATCGTATGCAACCACATGTCTCATCTGTCACTTTTCTTGCACAAATGTCATTTAACGACATATAGGGGCGATAATTGTTTACGTTGAATTTATTCTTTAGTTTTCTTGACAAATTGAAATACACGCAATAAGTTTTTCACAAGCAATATCTGCGATAACACTGCTAACTCAGTATATGCTCTGAAATAAAATCTTTGAGTTTAGATAATGTTCTACACACAGAGCCCGAAGTATGTTGATATGGCATAAGAATATATGTCAAACCTGTCCGTAATAGGGCACACACACATGTTGTAATGATACTAAACACACTGCCAACAACGTGAATAATACTGTCACTAACCACACTGCAAGAAGACGCTAGAAATATTAATTTTAGTGGAAATAATGCTAGTTTAGTCACTAGACAACATTTAAAAGGTGCTAAATTTCTATTTTAACAATGATAAATGAACCAATTGTTTTTGATAAAAATATCCTTAAAAATTTCTAGATCAAGCGACAAAGTGCTACATTGGTAACACTGATAACAAGAGACAAACGACAACCGCCTCACGTTTCCGCGTATTTGTATAAATTTTTGACGTACAAGTAGATAATCTCAAACATTGCCCCAATGATCAAAATATAACATACTAATCCGTCAAAACTAATGAAAACAAGGTAGTAGATCATTTTGACATGCTATAATTAGTTGCTCACAATTTTTTATGTTCATGGCGGACATATCCGTAATGTCAACAAATCGACATATTTCCTTATGTCCACTATTAGAAGGAAATTCATTTGTACACATTAAAGTATGTCCAAATTTGAAGACATGCATTTTTGTGTCGTTTTGAGTCGTTTCGGGCTCTGTATGTATGATTATGCCTTTTAGGATAAGAGAGAGACGATGATTAAAGCAAGTGGATGATAATCGAAGAATTGGTGGAATGAGAAACTGGGAGTACCCCGAGAAAACTCAAGGCCAGGATGTTGTCCACCAGAAACTCCCTGCTTGGGCGGGGATCGAACTAGGGACCTCACTTACCAGAGGTAAGCGTCTAGCACTGAGCCATCGTGCCCTCAGTATATGTTCGAATCATGACTCATGTCACCAGGGGCACATCCAGAAATTTTCGTTGGGAGGGGTCTAAAATTTGGGAGTCTTATACACTAAAACAAACTATTTCTATGTAGTATTGAAGAGATGTTATTCTACAGCCGAAAAGACAATAGTTAAGTACTGTCACTTACGTTCACACATAAAATATATAACTACCTTTTTTATTTAAAAAAAAAATATTTAAATAAAGAGAGAGAGTACAGATGAAATATACCCAAATCCTTAGGCTACACCATTTTTCTGCTAAACAAGTACTTTTGTTATGAAAATATACAACTGTATATTGAGTTAGGAAGTTTTGCGGGATCCAGAATCGGTTGACTTCCTGAGTGGGTGCGACATTGCACGTCACTGTCGGATCCTTAAGAAAATTTCTCTGGATTTACACAAAATTTTCCCATTTCTTATCAAATTTTCCCTAGTTTTCCAATTTCTATGAAAGAAGTTATCTGATAAGATTAATTTAGCTATATTAAGGGGGCAGACGACTAAATATTTTTGAAGAGCTAACACATTTTCTTTTTCCCTTTTTTCGTAAGTGAAAAGAGAAAATGAAATGTAACTTACCGCCCAAAAATGTGAATCGGAAGAATTATCAGTGTTGCCATCCATAGAAATTACAGTGTGTCCAAAATTTGAATTTCCCCAAAAATCAAGGTTAAGGCAGCGACTAGAAAAGTGAACTCAACGGTAGTTGATTACTTATCATGTTGTCTTGGTTCCTTGTTAACTACTTTTTTAAAAATAATGTTTGTATTTATTTTGTAATAACTTACAGAAGTTATTACAAAATGAATAAGTTATTACAAAATGAATACAAACATTATTTAAAAAGTAGTTAACAAGGAACACAGACAGCATGATAAGTCATCAATTGCCGTTGAGTTCATTTTTCCAGTCGCTGCTATAACCTAGATTTTTGGGTAATTCAAATTGTGGTCACAGTGTAACTTCTATGGACGGCAACACTGATAATTCTTCCTATTCGTATTTTCGGATGTAGAATAACATTATCTATTACTGAGGTAAGTTACATTTCATTATCTCTTTTCATTTACGAAAAACTGACAAAAGAAAAATTGTTAGCTTTTGAAAAATATTTAGTAGTCTGCCCCCTTAAAGGAAGTGCCAACCACATTTGTTTTATTCATTTGTTTTTTTTTCTTTTATTTTTTTCCTTCACTTTTTTAACAAAATATAAACCCAAATACACTCAGACAACAATGGTTGCTGATTATGCTACTTTGACCAGACATTACACACATAACCAAAACTACTGTTATTTTATTGGTTTATTTCTGAAGAACAAAACAAATTTAAGCATTTATGATGGTTAATCAGTCTGCGCAAGAATTTTCCTGAATTTTCACGTTTTATTGAAAAATTCTCTTTTTGCTAAATTTACCTATGAAATTTCCCTAGATTAGAGACATTTCCTTCAAACTACAGACACAGCATCAGAAACTCGCCGTGTGCACAGTTATGTATTTGAAATGTACAAGTTAGACGTTTTGTAAGAAAAAAAAATCATTTTTATCATAATAGGAAATCAATACTAATAGACTGAACAGGAGATATCATCGTTCTGGACGCTTAAATACACAGTAAATCAAATTACGTGCTACTTTCAACCCAGTTTCCGCTTAGTAACACTTCACTGATATTACATTGGACACAAAATCCTTCTTGGCTACATTTACACTTCAAGTAATTACCCTACAGTAAGTTAACTGCATTAATTCCACTTCCACTTAATGCTTTAAGTTGCAAGTAGGTGGATCACTCAAATTACCTTTCTGTTGGACTCAGCCCACACTAAGACAAAAAGCACTTCCCCACAATCCATGACCGTCATTTTAACTATATAGAACTGCAACATTCTATTTATTGGTTGTAAATTTTGCGTGGGTGAAGCATCTGTGATCTCCATTTTCTCTCGCGGTTGACAATAAAATGAACTGACGGTTCTCTATGAGAGGTAATATTATCATACATCTTTTGTACCGATACATGTTGAAAAGACAATTCCCTGGTGATACCAAGCTGTAATTAATATACATTACTTTATGAATTATTTGCAAGAGACGCCAAGTGAAAATTGCTAAGTGAACATTAATCGCCTTCTAATAAGCTTACTTCGTGGACAAATTTTCTTCCCTTCAAACTAATAGTGATACAATCTTTAAACCAACTTATATGAATTCTTTCATTGGTTTACTCAAGAAAGTTGTTTCATGTTCTTTCAAACTGTGCCTTTAACAGTTCACACAATAACCGGGGGGCGCGGTGGCTCAGTGGTAGAGCGTTCACCTCCGGTGCTTGGGGTCCCTGGTTCAATCCCAGTTCGTGCCGTGTGGACTTTGTGGTGGACAAACACCGTGCTCGTGGGTTTTCTCGGGGTTCTCCCACTTTTTTCATTCCACCATTTTACTCATCTTACATCATCACCGTCTCCTTTAGCCTAACCGGCATAACCGTGGGACGCAAAACTTAAAGATTTCATTTTTTTCACATAATAATCTTCGAAACTCTCTGATTCACTCAATTTCAGATTTCCGAAACTATCAAGAGCTTCCAGGGCCGGCTCTATGAAATGTGCAAAACGTGCTTTTGCACGGGGTGGCAAAATTTGTCATAATTAAATATTATTAAAAGCATTTCTTGTTGGAAACAGACTTCATCATAATGGTAGTTAAATTTACTAAGCTGACCTTCTATTTGAATACTACATTCATAAATCATGTTTAGGTTGCATTAGTTTAAGATCACGTGGACAGTACTAAAGCAAATGGTCAAACAAATACCACCATGAATTGCTTAATTGTTATCAAATACAAGAACTCAGTTCTTGAACAGTAGCGAACACCTGTTTCATTTAGTTAGTTATCACAGTTTTTATATGAAAACCAGTCTTATCTTTGCCACAAAGAAGTTTCTTACCATCGAAGGTGGAAACAGGGTTTTTTTAGAGAAAAAAATAACAGATGTAGAAGGAAAATTAAGAACGAAGATAAAAAACAGTTGCACTGGAGCTGAAAACTGACATATTAAGATTGAATTTTATTAAAAGGATCTTTTCTCTGCAGATGTGTTTGTTTTATCTTTCACTAAGTAATAAATTATTATTTAAAGAAAACATAGACACAACGATATTGTATTTGTAGTATTTAGGGCTTTCTGAGTGCGAGTGCACTTTCCCTCTCTTTCGTTTTGATGATGGGGGATAACATATTTAAAATCGTGGGTTTTAAGGTTCGTTCTTTCTGGAGAAAGGGAGGGCGGCAAATGATACGATTGAAAGGGCATCAAATTGCCTAGGGCCGGCCCCGGTCACGAGACAAATGACCTCAAAGTTGGGGATATTTGAACCATCGCTTATATCAATAGTAAAAGTGTCCACGCTTCGATACGTTTCTAATTGAGTTTTTACAGTAATTTTTGAGAGAGAGAAAATCCATTGAATCTATTTTTGAAAGCATCCGAGAATGAGATCACGCGAAAAATGTTACACCTCTTTGGTTTATTTATCATAAAGAAGAAATTCATTGTATATATCTTACTAAAAATCATATACATATTCACTAGGGTTTCCCATATATCATTATAATAGAATATTACAAATCCAATTACAAAACTAGATTTCTAAACATTGCATAATCCGTTTTACTTCTTTTGATTCTTTAGTAATTTCCAGGCCTGTGATTCCCATTTTTAGTGTAACTGCATCAGACAAGTTTTATAAAAAGTGAAATTTCGCTAAAGTATGTTTCTCATCATCACAAACAGGAAGAATTAATCTTAGTTATTGTATACTTAGAACAGGAACTCCATGGACATAGACCTGAAAGATAGGAACACCAATTATTTTTCTTATTTGCAACCATTGTTGCTGGGAAGATCAATTGCAGTGTTGCCACAGTCCTAGCTCTGGAATGGGCTGAAAAATAGTACCAAATTGAAACAAAAAAGGGCTGAATTCATCTTTATTTTATACCAGTATAATACATGGCTCTATAACACGAAACTAAAAGGGGTAAATTTCTATAACACTCCTCCCCCTCTTCGAAGAGTCCAAATCAAGAAAGTGTTCTTTTTAAAAAATACTTTTTAAAACCATCCAAATAAGAAGACCCGGTGTAGAACCGTTTTCTTGTAGAATCTTTGCAACGACACATAAATTACAGACTTACTTGAGCATGCACTGGTTTTCTTCAGAACATTCAACGTGTGTGTTTATTATTATTATTATTATTATTATTATTATTATTATTATTATTATTATTATTATTATTATTATTATTATTATTATTATTATTATTATTATTATTATTTGAAGTTAAACTTCCACCACACTGCTTCTTTCTCGTCTCCATGAGCCCATCTAGCATCATTTGTTTCGCAGTATAGTTTGTCTTACGAATATTCCACAAAAAGTTCATAGCGTTATGCGGTGCAACGTCACAGAATGAATGTTCAACAGCATTTTTTAAGAGTCCGACACACAGTATGGGTAACGTGAGATGTAGGAAAAGTCTTACTGACACTTTTGAAAATGTAACAAGTAATTGTTAAACGGTGCTGAATTGGATAGAATTGTACCAACTTTTTCGCAAAAGGGGCTGAAAATGGTACCAACGGGCTGATGAATGACAAAAAAAGGGCTGAATTTGGTACAATTGTACAAGGTGTGGCAACACTGATCAATTGTCACCTCAACTGAATTTTTAAATCCTGAGACTAAGAGTTGCCAACTTCAGAGAAAAATATCGATTTTCATCTTTAAAATTATCATATATTATTAAAAAATATCGTATATTCGTTATGCAGGTGATAATTGTAGAAATATGCTACTAATGCTACTAATAATAACAATAATATATAAAAAAAATTATTTAGTAATCTTCAGTTTCGAACTTCAAATCACTGTCCTCAACATTTTAAAACTTTTATTAACACCACTCTGAACAACAATATTTCCACCCCAGTGGCGTATTTAAGAGGAGTCTCCGGACTTAAGCTAGCTGAAATTTTATTTACTATCAATATTTTAAAGTAAATGACATATCTTGTAGATTCTTCACATTTCCAGGAAAATGTTAGCAAACACCCCCAAACAAAATCATAAATACAACACTGTTCCACCCCGTCGTAAACGCAATTGAATTTAAAGAATGGATGCAGGGTGGCCATCTGCCAATTCTCAAAAAAGAATGAATATAGGGTCAATCTCAATTGTCAAATCGTTATTGATTTATTTTAGCGTTAATGGCTGTTTAAAACCTCAGTGTGTGTGTGTTTTATAATTATTTAATGCACATCTGCAGCTTATTCGCACATTCAAAAACTGCAAAAAAAGAAAAAAGTGTGCGTACTAAAATTATTGTGCATATCACGAATATTCACATCATCAACTTCACTTGAGTTTTGACCTTCCAATACTTCAGATATTTTATATAGAGTTTTATACTCAATGTTTTTCTTATACAAAGCTTTCGAAGCAGAAAAAACATTCATCTTTCTTTCAATGCACTGTATATCATGTACTTCTTTAACCGAAGTATTCAATAAATCTCCCGTAGTTTATAGTTTCTTTATAAAGTGTTTCTTTGAAAAGTTCAATTCCAGCTAGCGATTTTACGAATTTTTTTCCCATTTGCATTAACTTATTCACTTTAATACAAAGTACTCCTTCAGAAGCTCTTGGTTTGACACAAGTTACCCCAGCGCTGATAAGCAGAATTTATGACGACGCTGTTTCTGCACGTGGGAAATTGATTATAAATACGATGATTAGATTTATGTAACCTACTCTTTTCCCGCTGTTAGTTTCTTTCGCAAGTAAAAAGAACGTTGTGAAATTTAGAATAAAATAAGGGAAAATTATTAAAAATATGTATTTATTACCAAAATGTCCAAAATATTTATTTACATAACTTTTTTCAGAACATATGTATTTTTGTGTGAAATAAAACTTGTAATTTACTCTTGCACACTCTTAATTAGGATAATAAATTTTGTTTGGGCTTGTACGTGTTTGAAAAAGCAGGGGTGCCCACAAGGGGGGGCTATGACGCAAACTGCGTCATTGAAATATTTAGGGGGTTAAAAATCTATATAAATATGTTTGAGGGGGTGTCAAAATTAACCGAAAAGTTTTTTTTTTCATGGAAGAACACCTACGGATAGACAATTGAGGGGGGTGCGTCATGGACATGAGGGGGGGTGGGCACCACTGGAAAAAGAAATATGTCTTTACATATAAATCCGGGCCTTAGTTATGAAAGTCCAATTTTGTTTCACTTTGCATTTATTTAGATATAATTAAAGAAAAAAAGATTGAATTCAGACACTGTTAGGCAATTGTTTAGCAATTATTTCGCAACTGAGAGCATCCAGTTAGGACAGGGTTTCTCAACCTTTTCCATCGGAGTACCACCAAAGCATATTATTAATCAATAATACCATATGTCGTACGTACCACCAACAGCCAGAGATGTACGCAGGGGGTGGGTTCTGGGGGTTCGGACCCTCCCCGAAATTTCTACTTTTGTGTAAATTTAGCCTAATTTTAGGGGTAATTTTAAGAATTTTAATATAAAATACCCTCATATTGAGTTTGGACCCCTCTTGAAATAAATTCCTGCGTACGCTACTGTCAACAGCGACTCGCGTACCATAGGTTGAGGATCTCTGAGTTAGAGAATAGCAAGCTGGACGACTAATTAAAGCTAATTGTGTATTTTTGTTGGCATGTGTTGACATGGTTTATTCTTTTATTCGTTTTTACGATAAACATTCTTTGTTTGCTATATTTTGAAGAAGTATAATAAACACATTACGTATTAATCCCAATTGGGGGGCAGAATATATTGAAAGAGAGCCGGATCCCAATTGTTTCCTTCCCTTTCCATTACTACTTTCTGAGCTGAAAGATATAACACGTTTTTCAAGCAATATATTTATTCCACTGTATTTATCTTCACAGAAGAGAAAATATTTCGTCTTCTTCATTTTACTGCTTAAATCAGGTACTTCACACTCAACTTTTAATCCATACTAAGTAATTCTTGGAATTATTTTTATAATAGGAATTATAAAAGCTGGTAACGAGGTTAATCTCAATTTTTCGCCCTATCTCTCTTCCACGTACGTAGATAGCAGTAGTAGGCCCCCCCGTATATTGCGCCGAGTCAGCAAAAATTTTTGTGACGTCATAGGTCAAAGGTCAATGACCTTGGCCCGAGGTCAATGACCTAGGGGTACATAGGACCACCCCCTCTAAATTTTGGCAGGGGTACCTTGGCCCACCCCTTAAATTTTGGCAGGGGTGCCTAGGACCACCCTGCTTAAATTTTGGAAATTGCCAAATTTAAAAATTGGGTATGGTAGCCTAGGACCATAGTATGTACCTCTATCAGTATTGGGGGTCTATGTCGTTCCCTTTCATGGGTAAAAAATTGCCAAAAAGTCAAATTTCGGGGTTTTTTGACCTAATTTATCCCCTTGGATGAGGTATTATTACCTTATATAGTTATATGGGCGTATACAGGGGTTCATTCCCTATCATAAGACATGGGTACATTAATGCACCCCTTGAAAAATTTGGGAGGGGTACCTTGGCCCACCCCTTAAATTTTGGAAATTGCCCAATTTAAACATTGGGTATTATAGTATAGGACGCTAATATGGATCACTATAAATTTGGGTGGTCCACCTCGTTCCCTTCTAGGGGTACACAATTGCCAAAATATAAACGTAAGCAATACGTAGTACCACGTGTTTGGTTTTTGGTCGATTTTATCCCCTTTGATGACGTGTTATTATCCTATATAGTTATATGGTCATGTATAGGGGTCCATTACCTTTCATAAGATATGGGTATATTTGTGCACTCCTTTAAAAATTTGGGAGGGGTACTTTGGCCCACCCCTTAAATTTTGGAAATTGCTCATTTTATATATTTGGTATTATAGTACTGGACCCTAACATGTATTATAATAAATTTGGGTGGTCCACTTCGTTCCCTTTTAGGGGTACAAATTGCCAAAATATAAACGTAAGCAATACGTTGTACCACGTGTTTGGTTTCGACCCAAGTTATCCCCTTGGATGAGGTCCTATTACCTTATATGGTTATATGGTCATGTATAGGGGTCCATTCCCTTTCATAACATATGGGTATATTGGTGCACCCCTTTAAAAATTTGGGAGGGGTACATTGGCCCACCCCTTAAATTTTAGAAATTGACCATTTTACATATTTGGTATAATAGTATAGGACCCTAATATATATATATTACTATAAATTTGGGTGGTCCACCTCGTTCCCTTTCATGGGTACGAAATTGCCAAATTGTTAGTACAACCACGTGTTTCGTTTTTGACCTAATTTATTCCCTTGGATGAGGTCCTATTACCTTATATGGTTATATGGTCATGTATAGGGGTCTATTACCTATCATAAGACATAGGTACATTTGTGCACCCGGGAGGGGTACCTTGGCCCACCCCTTTAATTTTGGAAATTACCCATTTAATATATTTGGTATTATAGTATAGGACCCTAATAGAGATTACTATAAATTTGGTTGGTCCACCTCGTTCCCTTCTAGGGGTACAAAATTGCCAAAATATAAACGTAAGCAATACGTTATACCACGTGTTTGGTTTTTGGTTGATTTTATTCTCTTTGATGAGGTGTTATTACCTTATATGTTCACATGAGCGTATACAGGAGTCTATTACCTTTCATAAGACATGGGTATATTGATGCACCCCTTTAAATTTTTGGGAGGGGTACCTTGGCCCACCCCTTTAATTTTGGAAATTACCCATTTAATATATTTGGTATTATAGTATAGGACCCTAATAGAGATTACTATAAATTTGGTTGGTCCACCTCGTTCCCTTCTAGGGGTACAAAATTGCCAAAATATAAACGTAAGCAATACGTTATACCACGTGTTTGGTTTTTGGTTGATTTTATTCTCTTTGATGAGGTGTTATTACCTTATATGTTCACATGAGCGTATACAGGAGTCTATTACCTTTCATAAGACATGGGTATATTGATGCACCCCTTTAAATTTTTGGGAGGGGTACCTTGGCCCAACCCTTTAATTTTGGAAATTGCTTAATTTCATCATGTGGTGTCATAGTACTGGATCCTAATATGTATCATGATAAATTTGGATGGTCCACCTCGTTCCCTTTTAGGGGTACAAAATTGTCAAAATATAAACGTAAGCAATACGTTATACCACGTGTTTGATTTTTGACCTAATTTATCTCCTTGATGAGGTCCTATTACATCATATAGTTATATGGTCATGTATAGGGGGTCCATTCCCTATCATAAGACATAGGTACATTTGTGCACCCCCGGGAGGGGTACAATGGCCCACCTCTTTAATTTGGAAATTGCTCAATTAAACATTTGGTATTACAGTATAGGACCCTAATATGGATCACTATAAATTTGGGTGGTCCACCTCGTTCCCTTTTAGGTGTACAAAATTGACAAAATATAAACGTAAGCATTACGTTGTACCACGTGTTTGGTTTTGACCTAATTTATTTCTTTGGATGAGGTCCTATTACCTTATATGGTTATATGGTAATGTATAGGTGTTCATTCCCTATCATAAGACATAGGTACATTGATGCACCCCGGGAGGGGATTCGGTATCATAGTACAGGCCTCAACATGTATCATGTAAATTTGGGTGGTCCATCTTGTTCCCTTTCATGGGTAAAAATTGCTAAAATATAAACATAAGCAATATGTTGTACCATGTGTTTGGTTTTTGGCCCAATTTCTTCCCTTTGATGAGGTTCTATTACCTTATATGGTTATATGGTCATGTATATAGGTTCATTTCCTATCATAAGATATGGGTACGTTGATGCATCCTTTAAAAATTTGGGAGGGGTATCTTGGTACATCCACTCGGTTTTAGAAATTGTTTAATATAAGCATTTGGTATCATAGTACAGGTCTTCAATATGTACCACTATAAATTTGGATGGTCCACATCGTTCCCTTTTCATAGGTAAAGAACTACCAAAAATCAAATTTCGGAGGTTATTGACCCCTATTTAGCACGTTATATGGTTTATTACCTTTATATGTTTATGTTCCCTTTTAAATTTGGGAATTATCGAATAACAAAATTCGGTAAACGTTTTCTAGGACCCGTTGGTATTCCTCTTATGGCCAAATATTCAAAATTTAAAGGTTATTGACCGGCTTTATTATTGAATAAGTACAGGATTTATTACTTTTTTCATAAGACACAGGTGTATTTGTGTACCAATCTTAAATTTTGGGAGGGGGTACATTTCTTATTGTCATATCAATAATTGGTAAATGTTCTTTGGGTAAATCATTGTGATCACGTGATCAGTTATTGACCTATGATGGGATTAGGAGTCCAGGACATTGGTACATTGAAACTTTGTAGGATAATTTGAGAATGCGTCATTGGTATTGATTATTACAGCCAAATATAAACGTAAGCAAGACGTTGTACCACGTGATTGACCTTAATGAGGTAGTGTACAGGGATACATAGCTAACCTTATTGAAACTTATGACTCATAGTCTTAAGGGAATACATGCTACAACACTGGCAAAGTTATTGTTGATGCAATTTGATTGGCTGATCACTATCTTTCGTGCAATCTGATTGGTTGATCACTATCTTTCGTGCAATCTGATTGGTTGATGAGTTTTAAATCTTTGCTGTATTCAGTTTTTAAGTTTTGTTTTACATTTAAAAATCTTGTTTTTGTTCAACATTTTGCACTCAATGATAAATATGATCAAAACCGTTTATTTGTTAATCGAATAGTTAAAAACCGGATAAAGTTTGACGGTTAACCGTGAAACGTAAAATTTTTTAGTTTGAAATTTTTTTGCTTGAAACATTTTGTTTGAAAATTCTTGCTTTCAAATTTTTTGTTTGAATTTTTTGTTTGAGAATTTTGTTTGAAATTTTTTTTTGACAACTTTTGTTTCAAAATTTTTTGTTTAAAATTTTTTTGTTTGAAATTTTTTTTCGTTTCAAAATTTTGTTTAAAATTTTTGTTTGAAATTTTTTCGTTTCCAAATTTTTTGTTTGAAAAAATTTTTGTTTGAAATTTTTTGTTTCAAAATTTTGTTTGAAATTTTTTTCGCTTCAAAATTTTGTTTGAATTTTTTCGTTTGAAATTTTTTGTTTAAAAATTTTTCGTTTGAAATTTTTTCGTTTCAAAATTTTGTTTAAAATTTTTGTTTGAAATTTTTCGTTTCAAAATTTTGTTTGGAAAATTTTGTTTGAATTTTTTTCGTTTGAATTTTTTTTTTCGTTTCAAAATTTTGTTTCAAAGATTTTTGTTTGAAATTTTTGTTTCAAAGTTTGAGTTGACATTTTTAAAAGTTTGTGCACCTATTAGTAAAGAACTGGAACTGTTTAGAACAAAAACCTCTGGCAACATTGTGGTGCAATAGTACACATCAGAACCTGGGGTTGTACTTGAAATGAAAAAACACAATTCATTAAAATGGATCATTTTTATTACACTCCACATACATCCATACCAGATAGTGGTTCTGGATATTGTCGATACAATGTATTTTGAACTTCTTGCACTAGTTTGTCTTCAGCATATAATTTTAATTCCAGTTGAAGTCTTTTAAGGTCTAATGCAATATCAATTGATGGAAACTCAATGTCCATTTGATCACAAATAAACTGTTTATCAATACAGGTATGCACCCACGAACGATGTTGACAACCATCACAATATCTAGATACATGTTGTACAATATGCATAACACATTTTTCAAAATAGTACTTTTTCAGGAATATACTTGTTTTGTTGCACACTTCCACTGCATGTTTCACACACTGAAATACGCTGATAAATTTGTTCCATTCCGTTTGTGTTAGATACACCATATTGCGAGGGACATGGAATGTACTCTTTTTACGTAACAGCACCATCTTCTCTTCGAGGACTGTACGCAGCACCACTTCATGATTTGAGCCTAATGATTTGACTATGGTCACATTTAGCTCATCGTTCATTTGGTCGATTCGTGCCATTCTTCACAGGTCAGTTGTACACCAAATTGTTCTGCTTTGCCCAATCGAATCACTGGTTCAAATGTTCTAGCACTGATACCAATCATCACATGTTTTGTTTATTGGATAATAGCTTGCGAAGATGAATTCTTTATCGTTAGAAGTACACATCTTTCCTCCTGAAAAGCACTTGCTCAAATGATTTCACGGTATTGGTTGATTTATAGAACTACGGCTGACGTCATGTGCTGACGTTTGAATTCATGGTTTCATCACAGTTGCTGACGTCATGCTGACCAACCAAATTCATACAACTATGTCTGACGTTTGAATCACAATGGCTGACGAATCTGGCTGTGTACTAAATTCAAACTGATGACTTCGACCCAAAAGTCTTTTATAGCATAAAGATACAGATCCAGTATTTAAGAAACGCAGCAGTTCTTCTTGTTTTGATGCTTCCATGGGAAAATATCTTGCTGGTAAAATTATATTCTTATCATTTTCAAGCTTCACTACGATTCTTAATCCAAACTTTGTAGGGATCATTTGGCTAGCTAAGATTCTATAAGGTACATTCTGTTGTAAATCGGTAATTTTGGTAAATGATTTCATCACATCACGCGTGTTTAGAAACTGCAGACAAGTAGCCATGATGACGTTATCACGAATACTAACTCGAACGATGATGAAAAACTGATGACGTTGCATTATCGTGTTCTGACGTGCACCACAATGTTGCCAGAGGTTTTTGTTCTAAACAGTTCCAGTTCTTTACTAATAAATGCACAAACTTTTAAAAATGTCAACTCAAACTTTGAAACAAAAATTTCAAACAAAAATCTTTGAAACAAAATTTTGAAACGAAAAAAAATTCAAACGAAAAAAATTCAAACAAAATTTTCCAAACAAAATTTTGAAACGAAAAATTTCAAACAAAAATTTTAAACAAAATTTTGAAACGAAAAAATTTCAAACGAAAAATTTTTAAACAAAAAATTTCAAACGAAAAAATTCAAACAAAATTTTGAAGCGAAAAAAATTTCAAACAAAATTTTGAAGCGAAAAAATTTCAAACAAAAAATTTGGAAACGAAAAATTTCAAACAAAAAATTTTAAACAAAATTTTCGAACAAAAATTTTCAAACAAAAAATTTCAAACGAAAAAATTTTCAAACAAAAATTTCAAACGAAAAAATCTCAAACAAAATTTTGAAACAAAAAAATTTGGAAACGAAAAAATTTTCAAACAAAAAATTTCAAGCAAAAAATTTCAAACTAAAAAATTTTACGTTTCACGGTTAACCGTCAAACTTTATCCGGTTTTTAACTATTCGATTAACAAATAAACGGTTTTGATCATATTTATCATTGAGTGCAAAATGTTGAACAAAAACAAGATTTTTAAATGTAAAACAAAACTTAAAAACTGAATACAGCAAAGATTTAAAACTCATCAACCAATCAGATTGCACGAAAGATAGTGATCAACCAATCAGATTGCACGAAAGATAGTGATCAGCCAATCAAATTGCATCAACAATAACTTTGCCAGTGTTGTAGCATGTATTCCCTTAAGACTATGAGTCATAAGTTTCAATAAGGTTAGCTATGTATCCCTGTACACTACCTCATCAAGGTCAATCACGTGGTACAACGTCTTGCTTACGTTTATATTTGGCTGTAATAATCAATACCAATGACGCATTCTCAAATTATCCTACAAAGTTTCAATGTACCAATGTCCTGGACTCCTAATCCCATCATAGGTCAATAACTGATCACGTGATCACAATGATTTACCCAAAGAACATTTACCAATTATTGATATGACAATAAGAAATGTACCCCCTCCCAAAATTTAAGATTGGTACACAAATACACCTGTGTCTTATGAAAAAAGTAATAAATCCTGTACTTATTCAATAATAAAGCCGGTCAATAACCTTTAAATTTTGAATATTTGGCCATAAGAGGAATACCAACGGGTCCTAGAAAACGTTTACCGAATTTTGTTATTCGATAATTCCCAAATTTAAAAGGGAACATAAACATATAAAGGTAATAAACCATATAACGTGCTAAATAGGGGTCAATAACCTCCGAAATTTGATTTTTGGTAGTTCTTTACCTATGAAAAGGGAACGATGTGGACCATCCAAATTTATAGTGGTACATATTGAAGACCTGTACTATGATACCAAATGCTTATATTAAACAATTTCTAAAACCGAGTGGATGTACCAAGATACCCCTCCCAAATTTTTAAAGGATGCATCAACGTACCCATATCTTATGATAGGAAATGAACCTATATACATGACCATATAACCATATAAGGTAATAGAACCTCATCAAAGGGAAGAAATTGGGCCAAAAACCAAACACATGGTACAACATATTGCTTATGTTTATATTTTAGCAATTTTTACCCATGAAAGGGAACAAGATGGACCACCCAAATTTATCATGATACATGTTGAGGCCTGTACTATGATACCGAATCCCCTCCCGGGGTGCATCAATGTACCTATGTCTTATGATAGGGAATGAACACCTATACATTACCATATAACCATATAAGGTAATAGGACCTCATCCAAAGAAATAAATTAGGTCAAAACCAAACACGTGGTACAACGTAATGCTTACGTTTATATTTTGTCAATTTTGTACACCTAAAAGGGAACGAGGTGGACCACCCAAATTTATAGTGATCCATATTAGGGTCCTATACTGTAATACCAAATGTTTAATTGAGCAATTTCCAAATTAAAGAGGTGGGCCATTGTACCCCTCCCGGGGGTGCACAAATGTACCTATGTCTTATGATAGGGAATGGACCCCCTATACATGACCATATAACTATATGATGTAATAGGACCTCATCAAGGAGATAAATTAGGTCAAAAATCAAACACGTGGTATAACGTATTGCTTACGTTTATATTTTGACAATTTTGTACCCCTAAAAGGGAACGAGGTGGACCATCCAAATTTATCATGATACATATTAGGATCCAGTACTATGACACCACATGATGAAATTAAGCAATTTCCAAAATTAAAGGGTTGGGCCAAGGTACCCCTCCCAAAAATTTAAAGGGGTGCATCAATATACCCATGTCTTATGAAAGGTAATAGACTCCTGTATACGCTCATGTGAACATATAAGGTAATAACACCTCATCAAAGAGAATAAAATCAACCAAAAACCAAACACGTGGTATAACGTATTGCTTACGTTTATATTTTGGCAATTTTGTACCCCTAGAAGGGAACGAGGTGGACCAACCAAATTTATAGTAATCTCTATTAGGGTCCTATACTATAATACCAAATATATTAAATGGGTAATTTCCAAAATTAAAGGGGTGGGCCAAGGTACCCCTCCCAAAAATTTAAAGGGGTGCATCAATATACCCATGTCTTATGAAAGGTAATAGACTCCTGTATACGCTCATGTGAACATATAAGGTAATAACACCTCATCAAAGAGAATAAAATCAACCAAAAACCAAACACGTGGTATAACGTATTGCTTACGTTTATATTTTGGCAATTTTGTACCCCTAGAAGGGAACGAGGTGGACCAACCAAATTTATAGTAATCTCTATTAGGGTCCTATACTATAATACCAAATATATTAAATGGGTAATTTCCAAAATTAAAGGGGTGGGCCAAGGTACCCCTCCCGGGTGCACAAATGTACCTATGTCTTATGATAGGTAATAGACCCCTATACATGACCATATAACCATATAAGGTAATAGGACCTCATCCAAGGGAATAAATTAGGTCAAAAACGAAACACGTGGTTGTACTAACAATTTGGCAATTTCGTACCCATGAAAGGGAACGAGGTGGACCACCCAAATTTATAGTAATATATATATATTAGGGTCCTATACTATTATACCAAATATGTAAAATGGTCAATTTCTAAAATTTAAGGGGTGGGCCAATGTACCCCTCCCAAATTTTTAAAGGGGTGCACCAATATACCCATATGTTATGAAAGGGAATGGACCCCTATACATGACCATATAACCATATAAGGTAATAGGACCTCATCCAAGGGGATAACTTGGGTCGAAACCAAACACGTGGTACAACGTATTGCTTACGTTTATATTTTGGCAATTTGTACCCCTAAAAGGGAACGAAGTGGACCACCCAAATTTATTATAATACATGTTAGGGTCCAGTACTATAATACCAAATATATAAAATGAGCAATTTCCAAAATTTAAGGGGTGGGCCAAAGTACCCCTCCCAAATTTTTAAAGGAGTGCACAAATATACCCATATCTTATGAAAGGTAATGGACCCCTATACATGACCATATAACTATATAGGATAATAACACGTCATCAAAGGGGATAAAATCGACCAAAAACCAAACACGTGGTACTACGTATTGCTTACGTTTATATTTTGGCAATTGTGTACCCCTAGAAGGGAACGAGGTGGACCACCCAAATTTATAGTGATCCATATTAGCGTCCTATACTATAATACCCAATGTTTAAATTGGGCAATTTCCAAAATTTAAGGGGTGGGCCAAGGTACCCCTCCCAAATTTTTCAAGGGGTGCATTAATGTACCCATGTCTTATGATAGGGAATGAACCCCTGTATACGCCCATATAACTATATAAGGTAATAATACCTCATCCAAGGGGATAAATTAGGTCAAAAAACCCCGAAATTTGACTTTTTGGCAATTTTTTACCCATGAAAGGGAACGACATAGACCCCCAATACTGATAGAGGTACATACTATGGTCCTAGGCTACCATACCCAATTTTTAAATTTGGCAATTTCCAAAATTTAAGCAGGGTGGTCCTAGGCACCCCTGCCAAAATTTAAGGGGTGGGCCAAGGTACCCCTGCCAAAATTTAGAGGGGGTGGTCCTATGTACCCCTAGGTCATTGACCTCGGGCCAAGGTCATTGACCTTTGACCTATGACGTCACAAAAATTTTTGCTGACTCGGCGCAATATACGGGGGGGCCTACTACTATAGCAAACACAGCGCAGCATGTGATCAGTGGTAATTTTCAGAATATTTCAAACTGTACAAAGTAACAATTCAGAGAACCACTTCATTACCTGTTTGCTTCCAGTTACTTTACAGAAAGTGGGCCGCGGTGGCTCAGTGATAAAGCGTTCACATCTGGTGCATAGGATCCCTGGTTCGATCACAGCTCGTGCCAAGTGAACTTCGTGGTGAACAAACACCGTGTACGTGGGTTTTCTCGAGGTTCTCCCGTTTCCTTCCACTTACTTCATTCCAACATTTCATTCATTTCTCATCATCACCGTCACCTTTCGCCTAGCCGCCATAAACGTGGGACGTAAAATTTAATTTAATTTCATTTTTTTTATCACTCTCCGCCCATCTCTCTAAAACTTGGTGTGGAACTATGGACCTTTGAAGTTCATTGTTTCACGTGTTCGACACCCTAAAACTACAAAACTATGTACTTCGGACCGCAAGTCCATATGAACTTTTTTTTTTCTTATTTTGATGTGAAAAATTTGTTCCCAAAATATTATGACATATTTTTTTTTTTTTGCAACCTGTATATTGCTTCTGAAAAATTGTTTGTACGAATGTTTTTTTTTATATTTTATTTTATTTTATTTATTTATTTATTTTTGCCTTGTTCACAGACAGTATTTTGAAAACATTGGAAGTTGAACCTTAAAAGTTTACGAATTATATCTTATACAATTTTAAATTTATTATTCAAAATTAGTTTGTTGATTGAATGGTAGAGCGCTCACCTGTGGTGCTTGTGGTTCCTGGCTCGATCCCAGTTTACGTCAAGTACGTTTTGTGGTAGAAAAACCGTGTGTGTGTGTGTGTGTGTGTGTGTGTGCGTGTGCGTGTGTGTGTGTGAATTTTCTGATGGTTCTCCCGTTGTCTTCTAATCTATGCATTCCCCGGTTTCGTCTACTATTATAATTATAGTCTATCTTAGCACCGGAGCATAACTGCGGGAGTCAAATTCTTTGAGTATTATTTTTGTTACATGCTTGTACTAGAGCTCCTATGATCAGAAAAGTCATCGAAAGTGTGATATCTGTAGGTTTGCGAAGCTCCAGCATGACCTGTTAAACAGAGGCGGATCAAAAGGGTAAAATCTAGAGGGCCAACCAGAACCCGAACTACAATAAGTATATCATGAGTTTATTATAAACCTTCAAAAGTATATAAATAATAGCTTAAATTATTTTTATCACTAAAATATCTAGGGGGTGGGCTAGATCCGCCTCTGCTGCTAAAGTATACATAAGTCAAAATGCAAAAATTAACGCTTAGAAATCATAGTCACCCGTGAATGAAATGTTACACACACACTACAAATTATATATTGCACATTACTATCTGCATAGGTACTGCCAGCTCTACCATATGCGCAACACGTGCTTTTGCACGGGGCTGCAAAGTCTGTCATAACTATATTATTTAAAATCTTGCTGGAAATAGACTTCATGATGATGGTAGTTAAATTTACTAAGCTGATCTTCTGTTTGAATATTACATTCATAAATCATGTTTAGATCGAATTAGTTAAAGATCACATGGACAGTCCTAAAGAAAATGGTCAAACAAATCCCAGCATGAATTGCTTGATTGTTGTCAAATACAAGAACTCAATTCTCGAACAATAGCGAACATCTGTCCCATTTAGTTAGTTATCACAGTTTTGATATGAAAACGTCTTGTCTTCGTTACAAACAAGTTCCTTATCATTGAAGGTAGAAACAATTTTTTAATTATTTTTTTAACATATATAGAAGGAAAATCAAGAAATAAAGAGAAAAGAGCGTTGCACTGGAATTGCAAACTGATATATTGAGATTCACTGGCGTCCCTGGTATCTAAAATTCGGGGGGACATCAAATAAACTTATTTAAACAGTAGTAACTAGCCCAACCTGTCTATTATCTCCGATTCCATTTGTTACCTTACTGCTTACCCTCATGGACCCCTTGAGACATATTAAGAACACTGTTATAATAGTTTCACAGCCTAAATATTATATTCCAAATAAATATAATTATTATATTATTCTTTATATGTTATTCTGTCGTTAGTAAATAAATTAAATCAAAATAGAATGTTGAACATTTTATACTTTAAAATGTTGGGGGAACTCGTCCCCCTTGGCACCCTGCCAGAGACGCCCATGTTGAGATAGAAGCTCGATATTGAATTCTATAAAAAACGATTACCATTTTCCCTCTGCAGGTGTGTTTGCTTTATCTTTCATTAACATAATAGATTATTGATTAAAGAAAAAAACAGACGAAACGAGATTGTACTTGTAGGACCTTATGCAGAGTCGTTCTGACGCGGGATTACTGCCATACTAAAGAGTTCGACTAACAAATATTCCCTGCAGTAGTCAGGTCTTTAGTATGACGCTAATCATATGTCGAAACGACTCTGCATACGGCCAGTAATGTTTAGCCCTTTCTGAGTGCTGAGTGTGCTTTCCTTCCCCCTTCGTTGTTCATAGTGGGGTAGCATACTTAAAATCATGGCTTTTAAGATTTTTTTGTCTCTAGAGCGATAGGGCGGTAAATGATGGCATTGGACTTAGCGGTAAATTCCTTAAGGTTCTATACCAATGAATAAATGGGATTTGTCAAAGACCATGTTCTGGAGCGTAAGGAAATGCCGCTCTGTTGGGAAAACAGCCCACAAGGGTAATTTAGAATTGGAAAACCTGATAACACTTGAAGCATGTGTTGCGCCCATGTAGTAGAAGTTACAAGAATCCACAAGAATCACCAAAACTATCACGCGAATGCGTTTTTTTTTCCGTCAGAGCAAGGCTTGAAGAAAATTGATTTCTTATCTAATTGTTCGCTGAAGAAACTTGAGAAGTAGGTAAAAAAAAATTCAACATTTATCGTATGATCTTGCTATAGAATTAAAACTTATATATTAGAAGTTGCTATCATACATTCTTGTTTCAGGTAAAATTATAACAAATCTTTGCTAAATCAAGTTACGTCCAACGAACGAGGTAGAGATACGTAGCAGAATTGTTGTAAGATGGTTGGTCATTTCCCTTGGTTACTAGAAGGCTTTTATAAAATACAAATTTTAAAAAGTAAAAGAAAATTAAAGATTTGTGTAAACAAAAATCCAGGAGACTTTTTATAAGAAATTAATACATTGTGGTTAATATATTTCCATATGTCCGGTGTTACTTCAACTACATCGAATTTTGGAGTAAAATGTTAAAATGGGAGCTGTAAGATCAACTACCTGACATGTTGATTGGTAGCACAGAGTCATTATTAGTAACTCACCATTGGAGTACATTTGTGTACAGTTGCCCAAACAACTCTACGTTTACAAAAAGAAAAATCTTTATTATTGATAGTAGAGTTCAAAAATTACGTGTGCCGACTGAAACAAAACTGGAATAAGTAAGATTAATAAATGCTTCAAAAGTAAATAAAGTCATTAAATTCGAACTCTAAATCGTTCAACTTTTTATGTGAAGTAACCACTTTCAGCTTGTTCACATTTTTGACGAGCGATGATGTCACAATCTTAAGAGTATACGTACTCCAAAAGGATGTCCGGTATTTCAATTTTCAAAAGTTGGCAACCCTAACAAGAAGTAACCTCTCTACTAGTGAGTTATTGTATCTCACTTTGCTCATTTACAGCTTCCATGCTAGTTCCATTCTTGTCAGAGCATAAATAATTGTATTAACATAATTAACAACCTTATTTTCTAAACGCAAGATTTCCGTTTCCAAGATTTTTTTGCTAGATTGATCATTAACGGTTTCTGAATCTATGGAGTAAAATCTGTCGGATTCTGTTACCGAGTTTATGCTAACGAGAAGGTGTGTTATGTTTATGCTAACGGCCGAAATCACAATGTAAAGTGAGTCATGTTTATAAAATGGGAATATAACCATCTCATTCCTTCACATCCTGTAAAATTTAGCAATTATAGAATATTTCAGCCCAAAGATTGAGAAACCATTAAAGGATAATTTCGCTAAAACTAAAGATGGAAATTTTCTTTCTTGAAAATAAGCTCCCCAACTGTTGTAACATACGAGGGTAATTCGGAAAGAAACCTCCGTTTGCACATGTGTGAGAAATGGCAGGAAAGAGAGATATCAGTTCTATGACCCTTTGTAGAGTAGCTCAGTAGACAGTAAGCAGTGCAGGGAAGAGGTTGTGGTGCATTTCACTCGTCAGCTATACTGCCGTCCTAAGTGAGAAAAACCTTAACTCTACATTTTTCGAAAATCGAGATATTGGTATGGGAATGTTCGTAGTACAATTCTGCACCCATCTAAAGTGAAATTGACGTGGTTTGACCAATAGATAGGGGATAATGACGTCATGAGTGTTTATTTTATGTTCAAAACTGTAACTGGAAGTAAGCAAAAATACCTTAAGTGGCGGCAATTCATAAGCAAATATACTTAACTGTATTACCACACAAATTTTGGATCTTGAAAATATATTTAGTAAAGTTTTATACAATTTTGAACGTACAGCCTAAGCCAAAACGCGTTTTGCTTATTTTCTCGAAAGTATGTGAAATGGAGTTAAGACCTTTTCGCTTAGCACGACAGTATATTGAAAATGACAAAAATAACAATTGAAAATGAACTTTCCAATAGAAAAGCCTACGAAATATGAAGTGCATGTGATAATAAGATTTATGAGTGCATAAAAGCTTTCGGCAGATGCAATTCATCGCGAACTGTGTCGTGTTTACGGACTAAACGTGACGAAGGAAGGTGTTGCATGTTTCAAGATGGACGAACTGACGTGCACGTTGCAACAAGAAGTGCACGCCCAACTGTGGTCAGTAATAATGAATTTCTGCAGGCAACGCACTCGGTTGCACCTCTTCATGCACAGGAAACAGTGGCTTGCGTTGCACTGCTTCGACAATGACAATGTACTTTACAATGGTGTTAGGGGTGGCTTCATTCTCAGGCTGGAGATCTTCTTGCAGAAGAAATTTCAAACCTTGAAAAACGTTATGACAAGTGCCTCAATTTGAATGATGAATATGTTGAAAAGTAATGTAATGTTGTACTTTTCTAATTTGTATAATAAATGTTCTGTATCTGAGAGTGTATATCATTGATAATTAAACTTTTTTTGAAAAAAAAAATGCCCTTATAAAAACATACTTAACAACATCGTAAAAGAGCTTGTAATTCTATCATATTTAGAATGGCTACGTATGACATTAAAAAAATCAAAGTTTAGATGGCAACTAGCTCAAAGACCATTGTATCATCAATGTGGTTCACTAATTTGTACAGAGAACTTTAGCTTATATTTGCTTTCTTAAATTTTGTAGTGGCCTTTGGTCTTAATAATAAAACACACATCAACCATGCTGATTAAATTTAAATTATAAGCAAAGGAGCTGTTTATTATTTTTTATTTTTTTTTTCTTCACAAAGAAAAATAATATAGTTTCCCATTGAAAGACACAACATTCACTTTCTATATTCTGTGATGCAACTCATGATTTCAAAATTGATGAAGTGTCTCTCATTTCAACCCGCTTGACATTGAAGAACAATGTTGTAAAAGAAAACTCATATGAAGGAGCTTGTTGACGTCAATAGCAGAGAGTTAGTTGTGAACTGTTAAAATTTCTGTTTATATATATATATATATATATATATATATATATATATATATATATATATATATATATATATATATATATATATATATATATATTATTATTATTATTATTATTATTATTATTATTTATTATTTTATTTCATTAGGTACAATTGTTAATTGGGTACCAGATTCAAGAGAAAGTGAATGACATCTAAAACATTTTCTTTATAACAAAATATACCTTTAAAGAGCTAACAGATAGAGTACAGGGTGCGTGAGAAGTAACTAGACACTGAAATCTTCCTGCAGTTTTATTATTATTGTTTTAATGTGTAACTAGTAGTAATAGGCACCGGCGCATGTCTGACTTTTCTCTGAGTGGCTCAGTGGCGTCACGCCTGGTATGACATAGAGGTCAACGTTTTCTTGGTTTTGCAGGAATACTTTGGCCCACCCCTAAATTTCGAGAGGAATACCTAGGACCTCCACTCTTAAATTTTGGAAATTGCCAAATTTGAGAATTTGGTATTGTGGTTTAGGACCGGGGTATGTACACCTTATTGGGAAAGGTTGAGCGCATGGATTATAGCTGTCTTGAGAACAGAAAATTAGTCCAATTAAGTCAAGAAACAATAAACCAAAGATGCCAGCTTCGAACCTCCAAGTCAACTTTTGCAATTGGGAAAAATTGTGCAAATGTTTTTTTTTTCTTTCTTTCTTTTAAGTAAGACATGTTGAAATGTTATTAAATGTAGAGAAAGTAATTGATTGGAATATATAATGAAACAATATTTCGAAACTATTTATTCACCTGCTCGTTTTGTCATTAAGGTTTACATACGTAAAAGAACATTTAGATATGTAAAGGAACATTTCCAATGAAAGGAAAGACAGCGAACATAGTTCTCGAATCCACAGTAAAACATAAAAGACCAAGAAGAAAAAACAATAGCATTTGTAACGGATTTATGAATGTCATTTTCTTGGATATTTATATATGTATGGTCAGAAGAAACTCGTTTAAAGTGGTAAGTTAGATCAGTGGTAAACCGTGGGACTTTAGATTAAGTCCAAATCAGATCATAGTTCCGGGGAAAAAAAAAAGAAAAAATCTCACTAGCTCCAAGCCTTCAGAAGAAATTCACGATTTCCACAGGTCGCTATAAGAAATTCTGCTTCAGTAAGGAAGACAGAATGGAACATTTTAACATTGGTTTTCAGTTCAATCAGGGGTAAAAATGCGGAGGAACGCCGTCCTCCCACCTAAAAAATGTGTACGGCGTCCCCTCAGTTCATAAAAAATACAATGGGCAAAGATAGACAGGGGGCAGCGTGACGTTATGTCGCTACGTACCGCTCCCCTACCTTTTCAGACCCAATTTTAACCCTGACTAGGGATGATTCCATACCGGGACTAAGTACCTGGAGAAAATCTATATATCGTCTGAAACCACTTGCCATGAGAAGTACTATACGGTTTTCAAATCACGGGCAAATCTACAACCTGATCTTATAAGGGGCCCGAGTCTTGGTGCGTGAGATCCTGTGTATGTCATTTTATTTATTTATTTATTTAGAAAACAATACAACAGGCTTAATGCCTAGTTATAGTGTCGTATAATACATACATAGACATATATGTATTTATCCGTGCAATTAATCAATTCACTTCGAGTGTCAGATGCTCGGTAATAATCCTGTTTCTAAATACATATTCTGACATACTGAATATATCTGAAACATTAGTTTTATGACTTAATTCATTGTGGAAGTCACACATTCTCCACAGCGGAGATTTACTGAGAATATTTGTTCGTGCCCTTTCACAGAAAAATATACCAGTATACCCTGGTCTTGTTCTGCCTATTGGAACGCTCAGATATACTTTCGTAAGTGGCTCTGGACAGACAATTTTATTATTTAATACTTTATATAAAAATAGTAAATCAAACATCTTTCGTCGATTCGTCAACGTTAGGAAATTCAAATTCCTTACTAAGTCTACGTAGGGAATCTGTTTGGGATAGAAAGCTGTTTTCTTGTACGTAAGCATTTTTAGAAATTTAAATTGTATGTTTCCTATTGCTTGTAAGTATTTATTTACATTCGGTGTCCAAATAACATACGCATATTCTAATAGGGATCTTACGTACAAATTATAATGTTTAACGAATGTTGACTCGTTTCTAAACTCTTTACCCATTCTATAGATAAAGCCGAGGTTTCTGAATGCAGTGTTAGAGATTGCATCGATGTGATGAGAGAAGGTCAATTTTGAATCAAAAATTACTCCTAAATCTTTAACTGAATTTGGTTTACACAGAGATATGCCATTAATTATATACGGATAATTGATGGGATTTTCTTTCCTTGAGAACGAAAAAGACTTGCATTTAGAGATATTCAATGAAAGTTTGTTTTTATCACACCATTGCCCAATACCCTGTAAATCCTCCTCGAGTTGTGTGCAGTTTCCATTGTGCTTATTTTAAAATATAATTTGAGATCATCGGCAAACAACAGAAAGTGAGAGTTTTTAACATAGGTTGAAATATCATTAATTACAAGAAGAAATAATAGCGGACCTTAATGGGATCCTTGAGGAACACCTGATAATGTGGTAAATTTCGTGGTAATATATCCCTTGTAAGAGACAGCTCGCTCTCGATTGCACAAGTAGGAAGCGAAGTACTCTATTGCTCGTTTAGAAAAATTGAAAGATACCAATTTCTGTAGTAGCACGTCATGGTCAACTCTGTCAAAAGCCTTACTGAAATCCATATAAATGACGTCCACTTGAATTATGCCCGCAAATGCTATCGACTTCATGCGACATATTGGTTCGCATGTTCGCATTGGTTGGCAAGACTGCCAAACTGGGGTAATTAGGAGACGGGACAGTACGTTTTCAATAGTTCAATACTGCTTCTGTCACATTTGTCCTATATTCGTTTAGTGGCACGCACGCCATTTGCATCATTGTAGTGTTTACACTTGGTTGGCAACATTGACAACCTATAATGATTGGAAGACGGCCAGACTCAATCTTTTTGCTATAGTGTCGTGAGATCTTTCTGCCAAGCTTGGCTTATAAACGTCTCATCGGACGGAACTTGTTTCACACCTCATTTCTACAATTGGTTGGCAACACTATCAAACTGAGGTCCTGGTGAGAGGAATACCTCCACAGTATATTTTCTGTAGTGACGAATGATGTTCATGCCACGTTTTATGGATATACATCCAGTAGTACAGAAACCATCTACTACATTGTATTTACAATTCGTTGGCAACACTGACCAAATGGGTATGTCTGGGTTGCAAAGTGATATTATCAAGCACTTGTCCGAGTCACGTTCTTGCAATGAGTCAAAAAGGAACATGATGGGCTCAGGCGCTTACGCGTGATGCATTGTAACATTCATTTTTACTTCTGTGGAATATGGTATACACAGGGTCACATACACCAAGAAACGGGCCCCTTATAAGATCAGGTTGCTGGTTTGCCCGTGATTTGAGAGCGGTTTTGTACTTCTCATCGCAAGAGCTTTCAGACGATATATAAATTTTCACCAAGTACTTAGTCCCGGTATGGAATCATCCCTAGTGAGTTCAATGCTCTGAAAGTTTTTGCAAATTAAAGTGGTGACACTTTGGTCTCTCTCTCTCTGTCTGTCTCAGTTTCTTATCTTTATACATACATAGATACATACATATATATGTATGTATGTGTGCGTGTATTCCATTAAAGCTCTGAGGTGCCTGGAGTAATTTTAATCAAACTTCCTATTACTTACAGTCTGGAAAAGAATACTGTCGGGGTAAGCTCTCTAGCACATCTATGGGGAGGGGGAGAGGGAAACATATAAACAGTGGCGTACGCAGGAATTTATTTCGGGAGTCCAAACTCAATATGAGGGTATTTTATATTAAAATTCCCAAAATTGCCCCTAAAATTAGGCTAAATTTACACAAAAATAGAAATTTCGAGGGGTCGGTACCCCCAGGACCCACCCCCTGCGTACATCCCTGCATATGAAAATGATAAAACGATCGATATTAGAGTCGACTTCATAGTTTTAGAGGTCGATTAGATAGTGTCACTTCCGATTCCATTTAATTCCGAGTTAAGCTCCTATTTGCAACCAGGGAGGACGTAGTGACGTAATGTATCGAAATTGGCCGACATTAGTGTCGTATCGTAAATTTTCAGAGTTGCTAAGTTAATTCACAGAGAGCAGATCTACTCTGAGTAAAACCAATTTATACAAATAAGCCAAAAGGGACAAATAAACAAAATATGCTAATTTTAGGAACATATGTATACAAAAAGATATTGCTTAATATACCTACATGGTTATCTGATGATTATTATGATAAGTGTTATGATATTATTGATGATTATTTTACTCAAGGCTTTAGACAATACCAAGCAGACAACAAAAAGTTACAATCAAGAGTAGAGGGAATTGAAGAATCAATAGGAAAAATTGATAATTCAAAATGAAGAGTTAAACCAGGTAAAATTAAATATTGTAGTCAGTGTTCGAATTACAAGCGGTATATAAGGGATATATTTATCTCTGTAAAGAAACAAAAATGTTGGTGGGGGATGTGTTTATATAGACTGGAAAATATAATGCATGTGTAATAATTTTTTACACGTAATGATTTTACCAGACATATTTCCGGAACCTTTACACTCCTAGAACTGACCAACCGCTTCCACCGAGCTATGACAAATTAAATTGCTATTAGATCTACATTTTACTCTTGTTCAGGGCACATCCTTTACCAAAGGAACGATCCTCTGTGTTCTTTTTCGGTTAACCGTGTTGAAATTTGTATTCAAGAATTTTCAATGAATTTTATATATTAAATATATAAAGCTATATTAGCTCCCCGATATCAAAACTATGTTATTTGAGGCCTATTTACGATGCGTTCAAATTGAATTCATCCATCACAAAAATCTAGGATAATTAACAATGATAAAAGATTGTTTTCTTTGAAAAATATTGAATTGAAAAATCTATAACTAATTCGTAAATACAATATACTCGTATGTAATAATAAAAGCCTTGTTAGAACAAAACCGCATTGTTCGAATCTAGTATTTAAGGGGCACTCATGTACAAAATTATTGTCGCATACCTATAAATATATTGTTGTAGGAATATAATTTGATAACGAATTCGCCCGGTATTTCTTATAATGTTAGTATGTATATAATCTGCAAAGACATGTATGGAGAAAATTTCATGTCAAAAGAGCAGTAAATAAGAACAATAAAACGAAAATAAAACTTTCTTGTCCATTTAGCAACATTTTGTTTTACTCATTCTAATTTTCGTATTTATAATTCTTTTCCTGTGAAGTTTACCATAAATATAAAATACATTTCCCGATTATACACATAGTGTCAGTATTGAAAGTACCCTGCAAAATCATTATCAAATTATATTCTTACAAGAGGGCAGATAGATATGCGACAATCATTTTGGACATGAGTGTACTTCAGTATACATCAGAAAATCGCCCCAATACAATCACATTTTGAATAACCTCCCTGGACAAACTTTCTGGGAAAAAAGTGTGCCTCAATGTTTCCCCTTCAATTCATATGCTAAATGTAAAGCAATAAGAATATGTAATATCAGTACTAAATATCGAAAATTTAATGTGGACAAACAAAGGAAAAAAATAACTTGAACTTCGAACTGGGGTTCATCAGGTAGTTGAGCTATGATAAAGACATTTCGTGGATTTTCTATTTAATGTAAAGTATCGTAGATTTACTTTCCAATTGCAGAAAGTGATTTATGTAGTAAATGCGTTTGAATTGAGAATATTTCCTATTTGCTATGAAGAGGGAACAAAAATGTCAGGAGAAAAGAAGGCGGTTTCCGTCCGTATCTGAGGGTGTTCGTGAAATAAATTCTCTTCCGTAATAATACATATATTTTTGACGGGCAAAAAACAATCTGACTCTGTGTTATGAAAATGTTCGTTAATAGGGGTTAAACTGTTCAGTACATGTTATTTTAATATATTTTAATATTCCGGCTTTTATGTTTACAAACACCCAAGATGTGCTTCTATTTACAAACTTCAACCGTTTACGTCTTACTATGGTTTACTACAGCTGCAGACGAGGCCACAGCAACGCCACTGTCTCACCTGCAGCACCCATATAACCGAGAGGATTCCATGGACAGACATCAGTTTCGACTGGATAGATTCCCTTTCTTGGCTTGCAGTGGAGCCTAGGAAGCACTTCTCCTAAACCCCAAGCCCCTAGTTTGCAGTAGACCTATTGGTTTCCTTTTCCTCCTGGCTTGCAGTGGAGTCTTGTGGGAATCTTTATCTCTCTCTGTGTGTGCTTGCAGTGGAACATAGGGAGATTCCTTATCACAGAACCCGGCCTAGCTAGCAGTGAAGCTTTATCGGGACTCTAACCCGTCTCTGCTTGCAGTGGAGCAACAAGTGCGCTACACCTTCGTGAGGATTCCTTCCCCCCCCCCCCGAGACCAGCAGGTCGAAGAGATCCTTAGTTAACCCAAATATTAGAGAATTTTGTGTCTGTTTTGTGTTATAGTAGGATTTTGTAATAACCGGTAGTGGGAAAATGAAAATGAAATGAAATGAAATCTTTAAGTTTTACATCCCACGATTATGCCGGATAGGCTAAAGGAGACGCTGATGATGAGAGATGAATGAAATGGTGGAATGAAGAAAGTGGGAGGAAACGGGACAACCCCGAGAAAACCCATGAGCGCGGTGTTTGTCCACCACAAAGTCCACACGGCGCGAGCTGGGATCGAACCAGGGACCCCAAGTAGTGGGAAAATGAATTCGGACTGTAATTTGCTCTACTTATGTTCTACCAATACTTGCCCAAGTAGAACTACAATATATATATATATAATGTATGTATGTATGTATATCCAGTATGGCGCTAAATTCGTTGTACAAAAGCAGAGGAGTGATTCCTGAGAGTAAAACAAACAAAATAAGTTCCAATAAACATAGGGCGAAAACCCCATCGTTTACGTCTTATAGGCTGCCGAAAACATGAAAAAATGAATTTTAAGGGTCCATAACTCCAAAACTATGGGACCTACTGTAGTCGAGTCAAGACTTCACTTAGGAACTAGTATGTGCTCTATCCAAAAATACATGTTTTAGAATCCTAAGGTACTCATGCAACAATTTTTACGGAGGTAGTTGGAGCGTACTTTTTTATCATAGGCCCGTAGTCAAACTCCTTCTACAAAAATTGTTGTGGAAGCACCTCAGGATTCTGAAACACGCATTTGAATATTATACTTTGAAGAAATCACTATGTCGTGATTTTGTCCCGTAGGAGTTTGACTTGGAAGTTCTGGCTGAGATGTTTTGTACTCAAATATATCACTTAATACATTTCATAACAAAGCACAAAACAAGCTTCCAGCACCTGTACAGTTCCCAAATATGCTCAAAGCGGTTGCTTGAACAACATCGATCAATGTGTTGCGAGGACCAAGAACGTGCCGCTGTAATGTCTTCACGAAGGGCCCCTTCGTAGCCGGTTTTCTACTAGACACAATATCCTTCAACGTTTCCGAAAGTTTAAACTCAGATATTAAATTTAACATTTTGAAACTTGAAATCCCACTTTAAAACGGATTTTCGATTCGCACTAGTCTGCAGTGGAAAAAGTGTTTAGAAACTAATAAGTGATTCTTGTAGATTTCGGGGTGCTGATTTCAATGGAATAATCGAAAAAAGCTCTATCACGTAAGGGTTTTCTACAAACGCAAATCTTACTATACGCTTTGACTGTTTCTCTGAACGATGTATAGAGAGTACATTAAATACATTCTCACTAGATGTGGGAAGACTGATGTTAATTTAGTTTCCAATTTACAAGGTAATTGTATAGGAAAGAAACATAATATACTTCCTAGTAATTAAATTTATATTCTTAAGCAAAATTCTCTATTCTTAACTAAATTTGTTAAGCGGACACCACTCTTTATTATATTGATATTAAATTTTGTGCAATTGTCATTTCAAAGAAAGCCATTTCTTATAGGATTGTCAGTTAGTTTGTTTGTAAGTATACTTTTCCTAAAGGCAATTGACTTAGCTTTGATGTACACACTATTTGGTGCGCGCTTTAAATTCTTCATAGTGTTTGTGAAGTGGTCTAAGTGGCCTCAAAGAGTTGTTGAAATTTAATACATTTGTTTTATTACATTTGTGGAAAATATGTAGTGAAGAGATATTAGCAGAACATAACAAATTTTGTTCAGAAAATAATTCGCTTATTTTGATCTGACCAAGATAAATCCCAGGCTCCCCTATGTAGGTGTAGAAGAACTTCAAAAGTCATGGAAAGACACAAAACGGTCTTTTTGTTTTGATGTGCCCATGGTCAAGAGAGAATTCCGAAATTATACCGATGACTGTTATTTTTGTTTCTTCAACATACAAGGGTTTAGCAACAACAACAACAACAAAGCGCATTGTTTATCCAAATCTATCTTCAGCAGGATGCCCCGTTTTGCACTGCTCAGAAATATATAACTCAACCCGTCCAGAAACATTAGAGGATACCAACGTAAGTTCTGTAGATGATGATGGTCAGAGTACAGATGAATTTGAAACTCACAGGAAACAATGGGCCTGGGCTATTTTTAATGATTTAGTTAAGAGATTTGAGTCTTACAAAGGAATGTACAGACTTACTGGATTCTCGACTAAAGAAAAAAATCTTTTGGCATCAAGCACTTCTTTTTCTTGGTTTAGAAACAGAGAAAGATTTCACGCCTTACTTTTGTAAAGAAGAAAGCCTAATATATTTTTCCAATGTCGCTGGATTGATGGAGGAGCTAAATATACCATGTGGGATTAATGACTGCAGACTGTCAATCGACTCCTCGAAACATAACATTAATGCAGTGTTGCTACATAATGGCAGTAGATAGCCTCAATTCCAGTTTCTCACTCTGAGCTACTATAAAATATGCAGTGATTTAAAAGTTATCTACATAATTCTAGGACAACAAGCAGGTTACACCAAATACCCATGCTTCCTCAGCGAATACGATAGCAGGAATAGAGATCGTCGCTGGACCCAGAAAGTTTGGCCACCTCGAACATTCTTACAGCCTGGAGGTAAAAATGCAATACAGGGAAGCTCAGTTGATCCTAGTAAAATCCACTTCTGCCACTTCATATTAGACTGGGCGGCGTGAAACAGTTCGTAAAACTTGTCGAAAGAGGGAGAATGTTATCGATACTGGACTGAAAAATTTCCAGAACTTTTAGCAGCTAAATTGAAAGAGAGTGATTATTAGTCCTGACATTAAAAAACTAATGAAAGATAAGGAGTTCGATGTAATGATGACTGCTCCTGAGCAAAAGGCCTGAAAATTATTTAAAGAAGTAGTTCGCCAACTTCTTGATAACTTTAAGGATCCTAACTTCAAGCCCATTGCAGAAAATATGTTAGTAAAATTCAAAGATTTCGGATGCTCAATGAGTTTAAAAATGCTTCATTAATAAACACTTAGATTACTTCCCGGCAATAAGTGAAAACAGAGAGCGCAATTCCATCTAAGTATCAAGTGTATGGAGAGGACGTACAGGGAAAATGAAACATCAACATGCTAGCAGGTTACTGTTGGATGCTACAGAGAGACCTTCCGCAACCAGCCCACAAAAGAAAATGCCGAAGACGGTTTTTTCATGCAAAAGGGCGGCATGAGGACCTGTAAACATATTTGTTCAAGTTTTATAGACAAGAATATATAAGATATTTTCCTTTCAGCTATGACTCTCTTTTGTACAGAAACCTTCCGTGATACAGAAATATGAATGTTATTTCTGTAATTAGTGTACCAAAACACATAAAGATCAGCCATTATATTGTAAACACTTTTTAGTTACCTTAATTTTGCAGTTTTTAAATATCAAGCGTTCGCCGACTATTTTGTTTCACTGTTATATGTTACAGTTAAATTAATCTATTCAAGAAACACCATATCGACATCTGTTGAGGAAACACCAGACTACAAATTGTAAGACAATTTAACTGCGAAAGTAATACATAGATACCATTATTAAATTGTGTATACTTATTTCACGGAGTCTATTTACAACTCAGTTACTTCACACACTTTACATATATTTTATTAACTAATATTAGTAATGTCAATTCGTTAACTACAAAACACTAGGAAATGAAAACACACATGCTTTTTTTCTTTACCTCCTCTTTCAGGGGGAGCTATTTCCCTCCACCCACCTCACCAGTCCCACCTACCAGTTCCCCCCCACCCTATCCCCTACCAGCTTTCCACCCCGAATACCCACCGGCTTTATAGGGTGGCTGAAAGAATAGATAGATAGGGGGAAAGCAGGCACAGGAGAAGGCTGGCTTCGGGACGGGTATAAGGGCACATAGGGCATCAGGTCGGGATCAACATTTAGGATTCAGGCGTCAGGACAGATATCAAGAACCCCAGCGTCAGGTCAGACAGAAGCACAGACGCCCAACCAGACAGACAGATAATATGTCGTGGTAAGGCTTCTTCTTCTTTCTTCTTCGTCGAAAGAACTCAAAAAGAAACACTAACTGTTTGTGAATGTGCGAACAGAGGTATTCGTGAAGTAAGTCACACCGGTAAAAATAAAGTTTTTCGCTTCAAAGTAAAGGAAGATAAGTTCCTTTATGTACTAATTGTTGTATACAACGATTTATACATTAGATAACTTTTATTCTTTCAGTTTGAATCGATAAAACTTTAACTTTCACCAGTGTGACCTCCCTCACAAGCCACCTCTGTATATGAACAATGTTCTTGTGTGATCTGTAGACATAAAAGAAGCTTATGAACAAAAGAACACTGAAAGAATAAAGTATTTAGCTTTCAAGATTGAGAGTCTCATCATCAGGATGTATCCAAGACCGAAGAAAAGGAAGAATACTAGACAAACGTCCAGTCGAGTGTCACTATCACCATATTGAATCTTGTGCTAGAACGTTAGAATTGAAGGGTGTGTAGTGAGGTCAAAGTCTTCAGTAGGTGTTAAGAGAAGATAAAGCATTAAAGATGGAGACACAACACTCAGAAAATCACTAGAGAAGCAGGTAGATACAACGATTGTAATATGAAATAGTGCAGAAAGAGAAAAGATTTAGGTGGAAGGAAACTGGAGACAGTGCGGTCAGTGATTGGCGTTGTGATGATGGTGATGAAGATGATGAGGGAAGGAGTTATGATTAATTATATTATTTATTTATTTAAGTTTTTATTTATATTTTACCTACTATAACTTATCTATTTATTTATTTTATTTATTTATTTATTTATTTATATTATTTTTATTAATTTGGTTGACCACACTGTCTCCACTCTTTCAACACCCTTTCGTCCTAGTTATCTTCCTCGTTCTCCACTATTTTAGATTGCAGCTGTTGTATTCATTGGCTTCTTCCTAATGATTTTGTGTGGGACGTGTCCTCTCTAAATTTTTTTCTCATCTCTCGATACTAGTCAGGCTTTGACCTGATAGCACACTCTTTCATTATAACATTCCAGCAGAATATTCATTTGGCCAATAGTAGCACTTTTTCTTCATTTCTTCACTCTTCGATGTACTGATGGAGAGAGGTCCTAATGGAACTTGCGAAAAAGGAAGAAACGGTATTGCAGCAAATGTAGATTGAGGAGCCAATGATTGTTACCATAGAGAGATTATAAAGAAGTAAAAACTATTGCATACAGAGAGAGGAGGACGAAGACACATTCAACACTTATCGAATAAAGCAGTAGAATTATTTGAAGAAGAATCTGAAAGCAGAAGAATTTACCGAAGAAGATTGTGTAAAAGTCTGTAAATGCTACAATACTTACCCATCCGGATCGCAGCGCGTGGTCCCTCGCTGCATCTGTGTCTGTGGTGATGAGGAATGTAGGTGTTTGGATGTGCGTACGTGTATATGTTGTGTATATCCACCCACCTAATCAAACGCCCACACCCCCATCCTCCCCTCTTCCATGGCCCCCTCAATCCACCCATCAGCCCGTCACCCCCTTACCGGACCGTCTGCCCAGCGGCCCAAACACCCGTCCTGTCCGCCAGTCTACTCCCCTGCCTGCCCATCCAGTCATCACCAATCTTCCTCGAGATCCTAGGAAGATTGGTGGTAGACATACCCCACCCATCTATTGATTCAGCCACCCCACTTAATCAAGCACCCAACCCTAAAACCCCAAGCTAAATGTTTTCAGGAGGTTTTTTGTTTAATTTCTTTCCTTTTTTCTTATAAACAATTACATTTTTTAAAAAATTAGACATTACAATAATGGACTGCTTGCTTGATGTTTTCCTGTTCGCTCCAATGCAGTGACGAAATCAGTCATGAACACTCCTAAATCTTTTACTCCTTTGTAGCAATTCCAAACAATACACAGCGTCCATCAATTCAGCTTCTTTAAGAGACCCGAACAGTTTTTATAGTAGCATTGCGTTCTGAGAACACTCAGCTAACAGAATTGTTCAATCAAATGATATGGGAGAGACATTGCATTGGTGGTTTATTCTTCTACCAACTCCCTTTCAAATTGTTACAATTGAGTTGGATGATCAAATTCATGAAGAGTACTGTCACCAGCGATTAAACGAGACTCTTAAGATACTTGAATGCTTTTTTTGGCTATTGATTCTTTTGCAGCTTTATTTTGAAATAACCATATCTTTAATAGATTTAAGTTTTGCCAAAATTCGATAGTTTCTGGTTTACCAAAAGCAATTGTCATTTAATAATGGAGAACACAAACTGCACTTTTTCCTTCTGCAGATTTCCACAGTAGCAAAGTCTCTGTCCAGGAGCTTCCATGTACATGACAATATAAGATCTTTCAGAAAATGTGAATCGCTCATAAAGATCCTCTGAGGAAAACATTCAACATTTCTTTTTGAAATTTAATTATAATTCCAGCCACTCTGCTCCTGGAAATTCCATACTCTGTCCATACAATGCTTATGTTTGATTGCATATAATTTATCTTCAGTCAGCAGTTGGTCGATTTAACATCTTGATTATCTCATTTCAACCGTAGCATAAAAATAGCGATTTCCAGTTGTAGACAAAAGGTTTCAGATCCTGTTGAAAAAGAGAAATTTTAAGAAACAAAGATTGTCAAGAACATTTTATCATAGACGGTTGTCAAAGAAAGCTACCAGTAAGAACAGATTTGCAGGGAGTTAACGATAATCTTAGTTACTGGGTGGTAATTTTGAGTTTGCCATTGCGGAAAAACAAATAGAACAGAGGTATTCATATCAAAAACGTTGACATAATAAACGGTGGGAGAAGTAGGATTCCGTGGGCGTTGATGTCTGTAGAAATTGACTGCCCAATGATAAAAGAAAAATTCCAATGAAAAAAGCGTTAGGAAGATACGGAAGAACCTCCTTTTGCATACAGAAGTTACCTATATATGTAACAATGTGTGATACTTTATAAAATGTAACATCCATTGTTAACGGAAGTTAAATTTAGGTTTGTACAAAGTGATTGGCTTGAGCTAATACTTAATTGGATATGCATGCCTTTTGATAACTGAAGCGCGTAGTATCAAAAACCGCCAAATCCTTTTTTTATTATTATTATTATTACCGAAATTGAGTTATAGGATCGCTTGTTACATGTTTGATCTACAGGAATTCCATGGAAACAGCATTTTCTTTAAAACAATATTTCTTGCTAAAAGAAACTAGTTCAAATATGTGATTTTGTACCCAAGTATATGGAACTTCACTGCACGTTTTGCGAGATTATTCGAAACTAAGCGAAATGGATTTGGCGGTTTTTTATACTAGGTTTTTCTCAACTAAATTGCACTGTTTTGTCATGGAGCTCACAAAGTTTTGCATTATCTTTACTTGAATGTAATAATGTCAGAAGACGCTTATTGCTTCAATTAACTCATATCTTGTTGTAGGTGTCTTTGCACAAATCATAACCTTCCAATCACGCAATAGATTTTCAATAGGATTGAAATCTGGCGAATTACCTGGTCAAGGAAGTGATGTAATATGCTGTAAGGACAGAATATAATCTTTTATAACTTCGGCATTTTGACAACAGGCAGAATCGTCTTGAGAAATAAAGTGTTCACCGTTCAATAGATCTCTTCCCGAAGGTATCATTTTAGTTTGAAGTATCATTTTCTATCGTTGCAAGCCATTAGCCAGCCCAAAAATGTAGGGGGAGCAGGTAGAATTTACGAGGGGGAGATCCAACTATATATTATAGTTCATCACCATATTACAATTCATTCAGGGCCGGATTTAGCATTTTGGCGCCCCAAGGCCCAATAATTTTTTCCGCCCCATTAGTCTGGTTAAAGTTACTAGTCTGGAGCAGTGATTTGAACATTGGCACGCACACGGCGCATGCGCCCCTAATCACTCCGAGCAGTAGCGCCGAGCCAACCTAGTGGCAGTGGCAATACGATGTGTACCGCTCAACGACATCCCTACAGCTAGTTCTCCCGTGTTTGAGATCAATGTTGTAATGAAGTTGATGCATAATGTTGAAAAATAGTTTAACTTTACCAACAACTATTTGTTCTAATGAACTTCAAAATCAGAATGCTTTATTAGCCTGATTTTTAAAAATCAATTCAAAAAATATGTTAAGTATGGCTATTTATTTTTATTTCTAGATATTTTTTATTTTTTATCGGGCCTACCAGGCCTATTGGGAAATCCGGCCCTGAATTCATTTACAAGTCTACCGTGAAAATTTTAAGGGACCATCAAAAATTTAGGTGGCAGCCCCCTAAACCCCCCGCGGATACGGACCTGCATCGTTGTACATTAACAACACCATCGCAAAAATTGATTCTACCGACCCCTCTGGAAGAAAAACATCCCCAAATCATGACACTTGTAGGATACTTCGAGGTTTTAACAGTGCACGCGGGACTAAGTGTTAAAGCTGACATGCAATACACCCTGGCACTTGGATCATTTCCAATCATTTCCATCCATCGTTGATTTTTGTCTCATCACTGAACAGTACTTTGCGCCATTGTTCACTAGTCCAATCCTTGTGAACTTTGGCCCACTGCACAAGCATTGTACGTTGCTTTTGTTAAAAGCATGGCTTCTTGACAGCCCTGTGTAAACGCAAACCCATGGATTTCAATTTGTTTCTCACTGTACGTGAACAAACATTGACATTAGATGCTTCCCACGAACTCGCTGCACGAACATGTGATGCCTGAAATCTGTTTATAAGACGCAACTGCCACAAAGCATCGTTCTGTATGGGAGAGGATTTTAATTTTCGACCACGTCTGCCAATTCACTTTTTATGCATCCCGCTACCAGAATCTCATCCAACTGCCTGTCTACTGTGCTTTTATGCACTTCCATAATCTGCACACTTGCAGCATTGGTTTTCCCATACTTACTTAATGCTCGAATATTACTGGTTTTTGGCGGTGTCATGTCACACTTTTACCCCCATTCTATGTCCGATGTAAATTAATTGCACGACTTTTACTTCTAAAATGCACTGAATACAAACATTTATGAAAGAAATACAGAAGTTTTAGGACGTAAATTTGCATTTCAGAACTGATAACAAGCTTCACTATACATTTAACACTCTGTCTGCGTAATCCTGAACACCTGCACAACAAGAATGGGCACTACGCTTGAGACTTCGATTAAAGTCAAGAGCATACCTCTTAGCAATTTAATCTAGTCCGGGGCGGCCATGAAATGAAGATTCGGAAACGCTGATTTGTGTCATTTGTAAAATATCACCCATTGGTGCAGATATAAGTAACTTCTGAACTCAATTTTAATTTTTCATAAAATTGTCTTTAAATTGATATGTACTTCATTGTATGTTCATGCTTACTTATATGGGAACTTCCTATTAAACCTCGTAAACGCATAAAATTACATAGAGTTGCTTTTAATTTCCCACATTACTGTAGAAAGTTAATGGAGAAAATAAAACTTATTCCTGAGATACTGAATCGAATCCAGAATTGCTTCTAGTTATGTTACCGATTTTGTGCTATAGAGATTTGAAACCGGAAGCATTAGTAAATTTCTACTACATCCGATCTCAGTGCCGTAATTCGAGTAGGGATGGTATCATTCCTTGAGACACTGAATCATTTTGTTTGTTTGTTTGTTTGTTTGTTTTTAGGAAAAAGAAAATGCTATATACTATTGTTTTTGTTCTATGGTGATCAACGTTAGAACGGCAAACGGTTGATTTCTATCACTTTCGGTTTGGATTGACGTCTAACGGAGAAAATGGAACCTACACTTAATCTTTAAGAACATACAACGCTCTTCTGGCAGATCGTAAGTCCTTAAAGACCTACCGTGTTTATCTATAAATTAGAGTACTTTTTGCACGTCCAGCAGGAACGAGCATGAACTCTAGTTTTAACACAAGAAAGAATCATGTTGGTACAACTGTTAGTTCAGTAATGGCGGGATGTTTTGTAAAGGTGATCGTGTGTACGTTTGCGCTCCCTATTTTGATCCACCAAACAGCAATGATGTGTGGAGTAGAGCGAATTTCGGTGATAACTGGGAAACAGAAAATTGTTTTGGAACAATAGTGTCCATGTGTAAAGGCTTTCCAAGTGTCAAGTGGGATATAGACGACAATACCACGAGAATATGGCTGGAGGGAATCCACAGTAATACTTATCAACATAGACCAGGGCTACCACCACTATCACGGGAGGATATCAAAATGTAATTTAAAATGTATTACTGTAACTTTGCTACGAAATAAAAGAAAACAGACTGGATATCTGTTATGTGTATGACATATCTACAATTTACTTTAACAATAAAAAATATTAAAATATATCTAGTAGTTTGCTAACCCTAAACCTATTCTTTTATTTTTTATTGTATGTTTTAAAACGCGTACTCCTGGAAGGCTTTCGTCCTTCTGGAAGGACAAACTCGCATTCTTTCCATTGAGGAGGTTCGTCCTACCGGCAGGACGATAGCTCGTGTACAGAAGTTCTTCCCGCAGGACAGAGGCTTTGTACGTTCCATCATTAAAATGCTGAATTGCCTGGGAAAAATCTTATTTTCGGTATTGCGTACTATCTTTGCATTGATGCCTATTGGCAAACGGATGCATAGATGCATATAGTTGTTCTGTAAGAGTTCTGATACTTATGCATAGCATAGTTTGAAAGTCTAAAAACTTCCGCCCTAACAGTGAATATAGAAGGTCTCTTCTTCCTCCCTCACGTTTCCTCCATCGCCAAGAAGGCAACTCAACGTTTCGAAACCCTCTGCCTGCTCTTCCTAAAGCCCTGAACTAGCATATGACATAAGACGTGCACACGTTCATCTATGCACACCAAGCTTTGGGTCACGCTCCAAAAAGGCATCTCAGACACCTTTAGGTGATACAAAACAAGGCCAAGAGGGCAATATCAAGACACTCCTGGGACACCAAAAGGCCACAAATACGAGGGTTATTCAGAAAGTAATACCTCCAAGCCTACTACTTGGCCAATAGTGAGGTAACCATTCTGAACTGTCTATCATTAATGCACTGATGTTTATGCTATAGAATGTCACTTGTTTCACCTTCCTATCTCTTCTCGTTCCAGAGTAAGGGAGCAATCCATGGCATTCAGTGGTGACGTCTGGATGAAATAGATGGCTGTTATTGAATTTCTAACTGCGGAAGGTTTGTGCCCAGGAACATTCATCGCCAGCAACAAATCGTGGATACACCATTATGACACGGAAACGAAGTGACAGTCGATGGAGTACCACCACACGTCTTTTTCTCCGCCAAAAATTTAAAAGTTGTCCCATCTACTGGCAAAGTGTTGTTGACATTCTGGCTCGTAATGCTTATAATCCGGATCTTGCACCCTGCGACTTTTGGCTCTTCTCCAAACTTAAGGATCACCTTAAGGGCTAACGGTACAGCTGTGCCGCGGATGTGGAAGCAAAAGTTCGGCAATGGTTTCGCCAGAAGCCACCACAATTCTTCGCCGACGGCATGAGAAGCCTTGTTTCGCGTTGAAACAATTGTGTTGCCTGTAATGGAGACTATGTTGAAATATGATGCCACAATTCGTCGCTGATAATGCAAGCTTTCCACTGATACCTGTATTGGTGCTATGTGTCAAACACAAATAAAGGTACCACGTTGGAGGCATTACTTTTTGAATCACTCTCGTACATAAGGATTTGAACTTACTTCTACTGACATAGCTCCTCCTTCTGGCGATAACTCAGAGTATTCAACATCCTGCATCTGCCACTATCGCAAGACAGGAACTACGCCAAAATATGGAAATGCCTAGACCTATAACAACGGCAATTACTATGCAGGGAGCCAGCGGCAGTTGCTGACCCCAAAGAACAGTTGCGTCTCCAACACCAGTCAGCAAGCAACAAACCAATGGAAGACAACGGCAAATGTTCGTTATCTCAAACAACAACTCTTGACCTTGAAGCTTTGCTGGCGTCTACTATTAATCCAATGTTCTCGGGATTGCTGCCAGAGTGAGTGTTGCTGTGCTGAGCTTTCGTTACCATACAGCGGTAACATCTTCATAGCTCTGAAGATGTTACCGCTGTATGGTAACAAAAGCTCAGCACAGCAACACTCACTCTGGCAGCAATCCCGAGAACATTGGATTAACAACTCTTGACCTTTGAATACAGAAGACTTGGAGTACCAGACTATTATGAAAGACCTCATTTCGACAGAACGAGATGTTTGGAAGATTTAGGGAAAACTCAAGTCACAATCCCTCTCTTTCTCTCTGGTATAAATTCTAGTGTAATGAGGATAATATTAAAAGAAGTTCGGATGCCCACTTTTGACGTTCTGAGCGATAACGCTAGAATGTTTGGTAGATATAAGCTCGACGGTTAAAACAAAGATAGCGTATACCTATTCCCATATCAGCTAGTTTTTTTTCTTCGTAAAATTAAGTTGAGTGTACGCTGGATTCAGAAAATATTAGGTAGGTATACGAAATATACTCCCATATATGTATGCACAGGATGTCTTACAAGTTCCCTGATATAGGGTAACTCTGTTATCATCATTATCTTTTACGCTAACGTGTCGATGGCCAGCCCCCATGTCAAACAGTAACTTATGTTGTGAGTCCAGGTAAATGGCAACGTTGCATTTTCATATAACACTGGGCGCATAAAGAGTGTACAGCCCAACGGGCTCGTCCGATTCAAAAAAAAAAAAAAAAATCCTTCACTTTAGATTGAAAACATGTTTTGTTGTTACTCTGATAACAGAGTTGCCATTAGGCAACTCACATACATACCACACACACACACACAAACAAGAAAAATACACATCACAAACACACACAAACAAGAAAAAAATACGTATACATTAGTAGTTAATCAAGAATCGCCACAAGAATGAAATTGTGAACTACTTTCTTTACCCTACTTCGGAAGTTCATTTTGGAGTGTATATTTCACTATTTTTATTCTGTTCTTCCTAACATATTTTCTTTTTCATATTTCAATACAGCGTTTCACCCGTTTTGAAAGAGACACCAGACTGGAGACATTGCACCGTTTCTTCCTATCCTTCAATTTGTCGTTGAAAATTAATTTGGACGAGTGTATGAAAAGAGCAAAAAGTACTACTACTGTTACTACTACTACTACTACTATAATAATAATAATAATAATAATAATAATAATAATAATAATAATAATAATAATAATAATAATAATAATAATAGTTCAGGACTCTTTACTCTAGATACGCAGCAGCAGCACTCCTTTTTTTAAAAAAAAAAACTATTTCTTTTGAGTTTTTTGCGTTTACGAAATTAATATTTCAATTTAATTCGATTTGAAAACTGTAACAAGTGTGTATATTAATTAAAATGGTAATAGAACAACAGATAGCAGCACATACTAATCCCTCCCACTATTTTGAAGCTTGACTTCGGAGCCAAGCACGCGTAGAATAATGTATTCATAGTGTGTGCGCATCTTAATTCTAGAAAAAGAGCAATAATAATAATAATAATAATAATAATAATAATAATAATAATAATAATAATAATAATAATAATAATAATAATAATAATAATAATAATAATAATATGGATTTAGAAACAGCTTGATTGTTATCTTCGTTATGATCAGAAACTGTCGCACGATAAATGACGCAATGAAGCGAAATGATCTATAAATTATTTTCAATTTTTTAAATATTTTTACGTTAATTAAAAAAGAATGACTCACCCAAATGTTGGTTTCACGGAGCACGGATCCCAATGGATCCAATGTGAAACCAGGCTTTACTTCTGAATCATAAACTGCATGTTTTGGAAGATCTTTAGTAGCAGACAAATTATTCAACATCACAACTTTTAATTAATGGTCTAAATGATAGATCATACGGAAATATGCATGGTAACGATTTTCTTTAAAAAAAATAATGAACTATTGTTTGGTTCTAAAACAATGCAGAAATTATGTACGAACAGTCAATCCTAACTATTGTTAACAAAAATTATAAAACATCTCAACGACATCTTTCATAAGAACTGAGTCGAAATTAAAAGATTTAAAAAAATGTTATTTACAATAAGTACGTCTGAAAACTACCATTCTGCAATGATAACCTGCTTCATTATTCTGTATACTTCATTTTCAACATTTTATTGAGGAAATAAGAGTTCGTCCTACCTCTTCTACATATTATGACACAAAATAACATTTAATTACCATTTTTTTTTAAAACCTGAAAAATTTCAAGGGATCGTAAAAAGTATCAGCCAATAGGTAAGAAAAAGGGTGAGGTGAGTATGTGGACAGAGAGCGTTCAGATAAAAAGGATTGCTAATGGAGTAATATTCAATGACAAAAATGTTCTTGCATGAAGATTCATAGTAATAGCAATAATTGTACTGAAAATATAATGGTTAGATTTGGTTCCAAGGAATTATCACTTATAATTTAAATACGAGGGTTGATCAAAAAGTAAGGTTACAAAGCTTGCAGTGAAACGTATATATATTATTTCATACAACCAATACAGCCTACAGATAGAACACACATTAAGGTATTTTTCGACATAGTCTTCATATCGGTTGAGGCACTTATCACATCATGGGATGAGTTTGAAGACTCCCTCCTGGTAAAAATCCTATTCTTGCGTGTTCAGCCACGTTGTCACGAAGTGTTTCACCTCCTCGTTTGAAGCCAAGCAATGGTCTCCTAGGTGCTCCTTCAAGTGTGGAAACAGGTGAAAGTCGTTTGGGGAGAAGTTCAAGCTGTAGGGAGGGTGGTCGATGATGTCCCAGTGAAACTGCTTCAACAGCATGGTAGTCTTCTAGGGTATATGCGGACACGCGCTGTCGTGAAGGAAAATAACGTCGTCGGTGAGAAGTCCTGGCCATAAATCTCTACCAAATTCCGATGAATTTCTGCCGCGATTACATGTTTCGCCCACAGAAATCGAATAACTGAACGGACTTCTTTGCGAAACCAGTTTTCCAAACGAGTCGCCATTGTTGTGCACATTCGCAAATAAACTATTCGTTTAACTCATTGAATTGAATTGAAAAAGGCTTTATTCAAGGGGGCGAGATTCAGCATATTGCTGCTCTCCCACCTAACCCTTGTCAAGGAAGTACATTGACTTATACAAAAAACATACAATCAATTTAGTCAAAAGACACGGTTATATACAACAAAAATACAGGTGTACATTAAGATGATAAAAAAAAAGAGAAGAAAAAAGTGGTACTTTTAAAAAAAAACACACTCATACGCAAAGTACTACAAGTGAAGAAAAAATCATACAAATACAAACATGAAAACAAACACAAACCGATCGCTAACATAGAGACAAAATAAGTTATGCTTGTGATTCACAATGCAGGGAGGAGGGTGATGAAATATTTTTACAATGTATGATTATTTAATAAAGAATATGTACCAGGTCAAGTCTGATTTCATTTACGTGGTTCAAGTGATAGAATACAAATCATCGGTACCTGAACTTAAATTTTGTTGGCTGAGTAAATAAATTTTTAACATTTTCTTGAAAGAATTAAATGTTTTAGCTTCTTTTACTACATTCGGTAGAGCATTCCATGACCTTGGTGCTAATACTGAAAACACCGCAGTGATTTGCTTGAGTCTATGGTGTGGTGTGGAATATCAAACGTATTTCTTTTGCGTGTTAAGTGAGTGTGAATAGTTGACCTAACAGTGAGTTTCTTGTATAAATACGCGGGACGTGTTGTTTTAAGAATTTTATAAATTAGAGAGCAATAATGCAAATGTCTTCTTCTGGACATAGTCAGCTTGCTATTGCTGTTCAGAATAGGCAAAATATGATCGAATTTTCGTATGTTGTAACTAGGGTTGGCAAAAACCATGGTTTTTATTTTTAAAAACACAAAAACTTTTTTTTTTTGTTTAAATCTGTTTTTGTTTAAACCAGGTTTTTTTGGTTTAAATTATTTGCTCTATGTATTTATATTGCATATGGACAGAAATAAGTTTGTTTCGCCTTGCTATTATTATGCAACAACAAGGTTATGCTGGAAGGGGTCTTATAAGCTTAAAGCGGGATCCAAACAGCTTCCCGGTTTACATCTGAGAGAAATTGTCCTCCATTTGGACTCGAAACCGGGACTAATTGGCAACAAATGCAATGAGTCTGCCGACTCACTCACGAAGGACTCCTGATAAAAATACGTTGTACTGATCTTTACATACTTGTTAATATAATTGTCAAGAGTCATTTCAGGACAAAAAGATAAATAGTTGCTCAAGTGAAACCATTATACAGAATTACATGTAAATGGGAAAACTCCCGCGTTAGCCATTGGGAAAATCGTGTTAATACTTTAAATGTAAAGCAAATCCTGTTATTGCTTTGCATGTAAAATCTAAGGTCAACGTATCATAATGAGTACGCTAAAACTGAGGTATTCAATTCCAAATTTAGTATGTAGATATCATTCAATAAAACTAAAACCAAGTCCAATCCAAGCTAATGTTAAAAGCTACGTAGGCAGTGCTTTTATTTGCCAATGTCTATCAATACATTTAGGCAACCTTTGCTTCTATATAAAACAACAAGCATTCAGGCAAACAAAAACATACAATTTGGCTTCCTTTCGTATGTTTAGGCTTAACATCTTTATGTAATACCGAAGTTATAAAGAAGACTTTCGCTTTAAAGTGATATCCAAACCACTACTTGGTTTACACATGAAAGAAGGGTTGTGGTTCGACCGAGAATTGAACATGGGACACCTTGATTAAAAGGTGAAAAGGAGATAAAACTAATGCAGATGATTTGATATGTGGAAACGTCACCATGAAGTTCACACAATTTAAAGCATTTTTCTTTCTTTTTTTCTTTTTGGTTTACACCAGTTGTTTTTTATGAAAAAAAAAACAGCTGGTTTAAACCATGGTTTAAACCACTTTGGTTTAAACCAACCAACCCTGGTTGTAACAGAAGCGGATGCATGAATTTTGTACCTTTTGGATCAGGATGACATTGCTTTTTGTTTGAAGCTGGCCATACACAACATCACAATAATCAAAGAAAGACAGTATCAGCGTTTGTGTCAGGAGTAGCTTATTATCTTTGGACACACAGTATCGTATTTTGTACAAGTTTCTTAGTATTCCTAGAGCTTTTGAACACTGAGTAGAGACGTGATTATTCACAGGAAGTTTATCGTCAATTTGTACTCCAAGACTTTTAACACAAGATGAATTGCTAATGTTTGAGTCCATTATTTGTAATTCTAATTTGTCAGGAGCAATTTTATTAAGTTGATTAGCGGAACCTAGAACAGTATAAGTACATTTTAAGGGATTAATAACAAGACCGTTATCAATACACCAGTTACTGATAGTCATTGGTTGACAACGACCGAAAACTTTAATTAAAGATATGACTATGATTTTATTATTATCATTATTATTGTTGTTTGTTAAAGTATGAAGTTCAAAACGAAACGCTCCAGCATTTACGTAAACTAAATGATAATTTATTTCGAAAATGCACTCGTCCTTTGCTAAATTTTGATTTGGGAAATGAAGTGTATACAACGCAGTGTTGCCAGATCTACTGATTTTGCAGGAGATCTCCTGCTTTTTCTACGTCCTACTGATCTACTACGAAAGAAAACGAAAAGTGAACAATCTCCTGCTTTTTCGTTACTTCGAGAAGTTGAAGATTATTAATATTGAATTTTCAATGTTTCCTCACATAAAAAGATGAAATTTCTCTGTTATAATACACAAAGTTATGTAGAGCATATAGTTATAGAGCTTTACTATATATAATATGAATGCAAAGAATACAACTGTACGTCATCTTCTATAAGATTCGTCTATATTCTGACTTTCTGTAAGATTTACAAGTAAGTGTTGTTTAGATTGTGACTTGGGTTGGAAGAGTGGCTTAGATCATTTCTCCACGATCGTCAGCAAGAAATCGTTTTACGCCACGATCACGTGTGACTGTACCATATAGCTACGTTATCGCTACGTGCATGAAAAGACATTTTCCCACTCCACTTTGCTCTTTCACTACGTTTTACTTCAGATACGTGTGTATCAAATAATATTAATATAAATCGGGACTTTCCCTTTTATTTGCTCAACGTAGTTAATCGGAAATGAATTCTGGACTGCTTGTTTTGACTACTGCCCCCTCCTTAATAATGGCAAATGCTATTACCCCCGGATTCACATTCGAACGCCACCACTGTATGTGTCTACTGCTTTCTCCTGTTTTTTTTATCTTCGAATCTCCTGCTTTTCCAACTGATTGATCTGGCAACAGTGATACAACGTTGACTAGTGAAAATCTAACATTAAAATATATTAGTCAAATATTGATTAATTAAGTTTAGTCAAATATGCCTTTCCAGTCAGAATTTTATAGAGGACTTACTTTAAAAGTTCAATCCGAAAACTATTCGAGTCTTAACCTGACTAGAAATCGGTAACTTACAGGATAAATTTTAGGTAATTAGTATTATAATTCTTTATGCTTTTATTGTAACCCTATAAGTTATGATTTTGCCATTTCGAAATGTAGAACGAAAAACAAATGTAATATTCTACTTGTTAGGAAAACCTTTTTGAACAGTTATGAATTGTGGGAGTGACCTGAGGTGAATTTAAGACATCCCCGAAGCCAAGAAATTATCCTCTTCGGGGCCATATCTTCGATCGTGCTCACTGTGGAATACCAGTATTTCTACAATACCCCCTCCCCCCACATAGTGACATTTCCCCGGGAGAATCTTCTGAAATCATCACTGCTTATGAATAGTTTTCTTATTACAAATCAGAGGATAATAATGGAATAGTGAACACACTTAATATTGTGTTTTGAGTTATGGAATTTTTTTAGACTTGCAAATTTTCCACCGTATCCACGAAGTCCTGGAACCATTAGAATAAAACATAGGTCGGTTAAACATATTAGAATAAAACATAGACATGCGGTTTTTTGCAACGTCTTCTACAATTCTCCAAGTTTTATTAAGTTGTAATAGTTGAATAGTATTCTTATTATTGTAATCATTGTAATGAAATTAATGGTTGACATGTTTTTTGTATACTTATAGATTATGTTGTGAGCGACAATGACGACACCACAGGGGAAGGCCCATTGTGTATGGTGGTATGCTGAGTCTGGTAAATCACCAGTAACTCTGCAGCGACAATTCAGCCAGAAGTATGGACGAGATCAGCCATGAAAACAATCCATAATTAGATGACTGCAAATGTTTTAGAGACAGGTAGCGTAATAGACTTGCCGCGGAGTGGATGACCAGGTCTGGCTCAAGAAGTGATAGACAACGTGCACGCGGCATTTCAGCGCAGCCCTCAGAAATCGGTCCGTCGTTCTTCACGCGAATTGCATGTCCCGAGATCATCAATTCATAAGATCCTCCACACGCGGTTAAAGCTGTATCCCTACAAAATGCAAATTACGCAAACTTTGGAGCCAACCGATCTTGCTCAGCGGGCTGACTTTACTGCTCGAATTCTGGCCTTAATCAACGAAAACAATCAGACCTTGCAACTGATCAGACGAAGCCAAGTTCCATGTGTCTGGATATGTTATCCGACATAATATTCGGATATGGGGTTCTGAACATCTTCGTGTAATTATTGAACATGCTCGATCTAGCCCAAAACTAAACGTTTGGTGTGCTCTAATGCATGATCGGGTATCCATACTATATATTGCATACCATACAGTGAATTTTGTTTCGGGAGAGGCTTGAGCCCGATAGCCACCCCCTAAATACGCCACTGTACATCAGTCAACCGTTTCCTTATTATCTAATACAGCAACGAAACAAATTTTGAGTAAAGGCAATTTTAATATCTATCAATATTCAAGACAAGACCGAGATTTCCGAGACTGACCTAAGTCTCGACTCGGTCTCGTCTCGATTTATAAAGGTCTATCTCGGTCGCGGTATATAAAAGTCCGTCCCGATATATGAAAGTCTGTCTCGGTCTCGGTCTAGTCTGGAATTATCGAGACAATACTGAGACGAGGCCGAGAGTAGTCTTGGTCTCGGTACCATCCCTATCCAAAAGATTTGAGGTATCAAATTATTGTAAATATTATTATAATCTTTACATCTATTGAAAATCATCTACGTAATTGGATGAAGTACTTATCTAAGCAGTTTTCCGAAATTAAAGGCTTTTGAAGAAAATAAATTTTCAATCCCTTTCATCTTTGTTTCTGTTCATTCGAAATCCGTGCTATTATGATCATTGTATTAGACGCTGAAGTGTTTTAGAGGTGGGGGCCGCGGTGGCTCAGTGGTAGAGCGTTCACCCCTGTGGTCCATCTTGTATATACAGGCCCGTATTTAGGTTAGTACTATTCTGTGCTCGAGCACAGAGCGGTAGAATTTAGGGGCGGCAAAATTTTGGATTTTTAAAAAGATTCACAGTAAAGTAACATTTAAAACTAGCAACCCGCAGAGTCCCACGAAAGTCCCGAGAAAATATATTAATGTGTTAATTCGCTCTAATTACAGTAGTTATTAATTAGCTAGCTTCCAAAAAGTCATACTCTTCCACCCCCACCCCAAGGGTGTGGGTTAACTTTAAAATTATGAAAACTGATACCGTTAAACTTAGGGGCGTCGAAAACTACGAATTCAACACTAATATCTGTCGTTTTCGATTACTTTTAAAATATCGACCCTCCGGAGTAGAGTATGATCTTATCAAGGAGTCCCGGTTCTATTCCTGATAGGGACAAGTGGTTCGAATCCCAAAGCTATAGGTCTCGTGGTTAGTACGTCATCATCCTATGGAAAGTAATTGCAAACTACCATGGGTTTACCTCGCCCAGGCACCTTCGAGCAGAACGTTGTAATTTTTGAAACTTGTAATACCTAAACTGCTACTCAACAAGAGCTGGCATGTTTGTAAAATCACGGCTTGTTTTCCCGTGTGAGACATAAGTTTGTGCAGGGGTGGCGGCAAATTATTTAAAGCACAGGGGCGCACAATATATAAACACGGGCCTGTGTATATATGGGAATTCAAAATTTACTTACCTACTAAAACGTCAGTCTAAACCAAGACCCAGCAGTTGCACCCCCCCCCCAAAAAAAAAGACTGTTGAAACACACAACATTTCATTGTCTTATTTTTTATTTTTATTTATTTATTTTTCCTTTTGTATTTTTATTTATTTTTTATAGCTAGGTCACTAAGTAAAGATGTGTATGTAACAGAATGCCCAAGAATGGTGATAGCTGTGATTGGTCAGTTTGATGTTGCCACCTCCCTTTACTTTCTATTCAATAGCTTTCGCCTAACGAGACCAGTGATGCGAACCCGTGGGAAAAAAAAGCACATTTTGTAGGATTTTTTTGTATTAATTTCCCGAATAGGGATAATAGGAATTTTTGTATAAATTGACAGAATATATGGGATTGCTCATATATTTGCTTCATCAACGCCAACAAAAAAATGTTAATGGGCCGGAAGTAAACCAATAAGTTTACAATAGGTGTGAAATCAGTGCTAATTGTAAAATCTTCTTACTGCAAAATATGGACGTGAGTATGCTATGGCAGTAATTCACGCAGTGGCTTGAGAAACAAGTGCCAAGGAACGTAAATTGTATTCTGATATTAAAATAAGAAAAAGAGAGAAAGAAGAAAAAAGAAAGATAGTCCGAAAGTAGATCAATCAACTTCCAAAACGTTCATGAGGTAATGACTCGAGAATAATGGTTGTGTACTATAGAAGACTGCAGCATTAAAATTAGGGATGGGCAAAACCGGTTTTTATAGAAACCCAAAACCGGTTTCTAGGAAAACCGAAATTTCGGTTTTCTCCAAAACCGGTTCGATTTTCAGCAAAACGCAGTTCGTTTTCTCACAAGAGTAGAGTTTCGTTGTTCTCCGAAAACCGGATTCGTTTACAACAAAAGCAGTATTGTCTTCAAACATATTGATTTTTTAAACATATTGGTTTCGGTTTGCACTTCTTTTTTATGAGAATTCACACATGCTTTTGAGTTTTCATATGTGCTCTTGACGCAACGAAACACTATTCTGGTCAGAAATAGAAACAGTTTTGGGAAAACTGAATCCGGTTCCTATGAAAAACTGAACCGGTTTTGAAGAAAACCGGAACGACGAAAAACAAACCTGTTTTGGATAAAACTGAAACCGGATCCGGCAAAAATCAAACCGGTTTTTGATATAACCGAAACCGAAATCGACGAAATCCGGTTTTTCGAAAATTTTCAAAGCCTGGTTACACTTTCATAAAACCCAGAAACCGAAAAACCGGTTTTCATGTCCACCACTACTAAAAATCTGAAGTTCTGACAACATGTGTGTGTGTTTTTTCAACATTTTCGAGTATTTCTTGCAGTTAAAGAAGATACTTTTTCATAAACTATTTCATAAAGTATCCGAATTTGCAGTTAATTCCTTTATATATTAACGAACGTGAGTAACATAGAGTAGTTTGAACTTTCATATTTTATAAATTTTGATTTTTTATAATTTAGTTGAGCTTCGGAAATTAAAGATCAAAATGGAAATTTCTCCCTCTCGAGATGGGATTTTATAACGTTTCAGATTGGCATCACTGAATAAGACTGTACTGAAGCAATGACATGCTTTACACCTTCAGTGTCCTTGTTGGATTATTATGTGAATAAAATACAACAAAGGAACCGAAAAATATTTTTTTCTTTTTTTAAAATTATCACATTGAGTAAAAGTGCAAAAAAGTGCTTGCATTGAAAAAATTCAAGAACATGCAAGCAAAACATAGTTACATTTTAATTATTTAATATTTCCTTTGCCAAAGAAGCTGATTTGGATATTTTAATAACAAAAATTAGGTACAGCACATAAAATTCCTAGCTCTATTAGATTTGAGAAGTTTCGTTTTCAGTTTGTATTTTTCAACACTCCAAATTTGCTTCCAAATTTCGATATTATTTGAATATTAAGGTTTGATATTCAGATACCACGAGCCAACACTCATAGTTAGAATTTCACTGCAGAGGTAACTCGGAAGTCGGTTCTCAGATTATTAACCAATTGTCCAGGCTTGAGAAAGCAATATTTGCTCATACAAACACGAACATTATAGTATTAAAACACAACCCCATGAATACAATGCAGTGTATTTCAGTAGTACTTACAGTTGTAAGGGAAGAACAAATGATTTAATATGAAAATGCAAATGTATCGATGGAATCTTCTTGAATATGTAGAAGTTGAAATTTATTATACAAGGTGTTTCTAAATATCTAAATTTTAATTAAGCATAGAATACAGAAATGAAACGTGCCTTAAAAGGAAATGTATCAAACAGTTTTTTGTTTGTTTGTTTGTTTGTAGTAACAAGTGTCCAATGTGGGATCCCCTTGAAACGACACACGTCTAGTCTGTAACCAATGTCTTCCTTCCCCCAATGAAACTATCATGTCTGACGAAACAGACTCTACTGTTGCAACAGGGAGACCCGGGTTCGATTCCCGGCGGGAGTTCATGTGGTTTGGATTCCACGTTAATCAGTAGGTCCACGTCTCATATAGCCTCGCTGCTGAAAGGGACGCTAAACTAAAATCAACTCAACTCTACTGTTGCAACAATCCTGCGTTGCAATTCAGAGAGGTCGGCAGTCAGCCGTGGCACGTAAATACGATCCTCTACATCCCCAACTAAAAAAAATCGCAGGAGTGAGGTCAGGAGATATTGGGGGCCATTGCAGAAAAGCAATTTGGAAAAATCATCATCTTCCATATCCAAACCTTTCTCGCAAAAATAGCCATGAGTCACATTATAGTCAATCTCTGGGATAGTCGCAAACAGTACGGCATCAGTTTCAGTATATTTCGTAACAACATTCAAACAGTCGTTGTTGACATTGTTAAATCTTCACTCTCTCGCCTCACAGCTTTCCTGGGACTTCGAACGAATCCTCCTCTGACTTGTTCCACTTTCTGATCTGATACACGAGGTCATTCGATGCTCTTCCCCTTGCACAGATATCCTATATTCTTAAATTGCTTGTATCACCTTCAGATATTGTTATGCGTTAAGATGACACAGCAGAAAAGCATGTTACACTCTAATGCTGAATTTCGTTTCCAAGACACAGAAGGTTTTATGCTTAAAACTCGTCACCATCTTCGCGACTAGCGCTATGCTTCGACGGAGTGACGAACCACCTCCTGAAAAATAGAAGAAAACTGTTTGAGTTGCCCTTCGTTTTAAGTATGTTAAACTTACTTAAAATTCTGATAATTATGTAGAAACACTCTGTAATAATAATTAAAAACTCAAATTGATAATTAATATAATAAATTACGATTTTATTATAATCATAGAGCTGTCGCTGATATATCTGCTTTAACATCAGTCTCGTTTACATTCATTTATGATGCCATTTTTCCGAAAACCTTAATAGACCCTAAATATATAATGAAAAATATTTATGGTTTATATCAAATCAAACGTCTTAATCAATACTAATACTACTCTCCTGCTAGCTGTTAAGGCTATAAGAAAGTAAATATTACTTTCAAATGAATGGAAACACACTATTATTGTTGATAGTTGATTTGGAGTTTAGCTTCCCATTCAGCACCGAGGATATATGAGAGGTGGAACTACATTTCAACATGGGATCCGAACTGCATGAGGTCCCATTACTAATGGAAGCCGTGTTTCCCTCGCTCTGGTACGTGAGCTAACCTTATAGTCATGAAAGAATCTTTACTATTATTATTACTTTACTGTTATTGTATCCTGAGGAAAATATTATTTAAAATATCAAATAATACTTTTGATAAGGTGGATGCTTTCAAATATTTAGGATTAATATTAAAGAAAGAAAACGATATTCACGAAGAAATTAAATGTCGACTAAAAGCAGGGAATTAATGTTATTATTCAGTTCAAAATCTTTTATCATCGCAAATTCTGTCAAAGAATTTGAAGTTTAAAATACACTCGTGCTCATAAATATAGGATAATGCGGATACATCGTGAAACAACGCTCTGGTGGGTGGTTTTCGGTTGGAAATCACCTCGGGGTATGACCATGCGATGCATTTGACCATTCGGTGAGGTGCATGCTGTGCGGTCGTCGCACGGTGGCGCTGGCAGCAGTCCAAATACGCAGAGGTGTGTTGATGCATGTCAGAGTACGGTGCAGCGTGTAAGTGTGCAGAGGCTGTCAGACGTGCTAATGGTAACTGTGTGTTGAAAATGGCTCAAAGGACACATATTGATGACGTTATGAGGGTATAGAATAATAGGGCGACTGGAGGCTGGTCAAACACAGCAGGTCGTAGAACGGGCCCTCCGTGTACCACAAAGTGTGATCTCAAGATTATGGCAACGATTCCAGCAGACAGGAAACGTGTCCAGGCGCTACAGTACGGGACGTCCACAGTGTACAACACCACAAGAAGACCGATATCTCACCATCAGTGCCCGCAGACGGCCACGGAGTACAACAGGTAGCCTTACTCGGGACCTTGCCACAGTCACTGGAATAGTTGTCTCCCGACACACAGTTTACAGACGACTGAACAGACATGGTTTATTCGCCCGGAGATCTGCAAGGTGCATTCCACTGACCCCTGTTCACAGGAGAGCCCTTAAAGCCTGGTGTCAAGAACACAGTACATGATCAATGGAACAGTGGTCCCAGGTTATGTTCACGGACGAGTCCAGGTATAGTCTGAACAGTGATTCTCGCCGAGTTATCATCTGGCGTGAACCAGGAACCAGATACCAACCCCATGTCCTTGAAAGGGACCTTTATTGAGGTAGTGGTTGATGGTGTGGGGTGGGATTATGATTGGATCACGTACACCCCTGCATTTCCTTGACAGAGGACCTGTAACAGGTCAGGTGTATCGGGACGTCATTTTGCATCAGTATGTTCGCCTTTTCAGGGGTGCAGTGGGTCCCACCTCCCTCCTGATGGATGATAATGCACGGTTCCACCGAGCTGCCATCGTGGAGGAGTACCGTGAAACAGAAGATATCGGGCGAATGAAGTGGCCTACCTGTTCTCCAGACCTAAACCCCATCGAGCATGTCTGGGATGCTCTCGGTCGATGTATCGCTGCACGTCTTAAAACCCTTAGGACACTTCAGGAACTCCGAAAGGCACTGGTGCAAGAATGTGGGGCTATACCTCAGCAGCTGCTCGACCACCTGATCCAGAGTATGCCAACCCGTTGTGCGGCCTGTGTACGTGTGCATGGTGATCGTATCCGATATTAATGTCGGGGTACATGCGCAGGAAACAGTGGCGTTGTGTAGCACATGTGTTTCTCAACTTATCACCAATACCTTGGATACCGTGGATATTACCAATACCGTGGTTGCGATATGTTTCGTTTATACGTATGTTGTGTTCACTATGTGCCTATGCTATTGGCGCCAGTTTTGTGTACTGCGACGTTGTGTAGTACCACAATCTGCAATTATCCTTAATTTTTGAGCATGAGTGTATATAAAACGACAATCATGCCTGTTGTCCTGTATGATTGCGAAACATGGTCGGTTACTGTGAAGAAAGAACGCAGACTGAAAGTATTTGAGAACAAGATCCTGAGACGAATATTCGGACCCAAGACAAACGGGAATGGGGAATGGCGGAAACTTCATAACGAGGAACTACATAATTTATACTGTTTACCGAACATTGTTAGGACCACCAAGTCTAGGAGGCTCAGATGGGCAGGTCATGTAACCAGAATGGAAGAAAGTAGGAACGCTTTCGAAGTTTTAGCTGGAAGTCCAATCGGAAAACGGTCGTTAGGAAGACCTAGTCACAAATGGGAGAACAATATTAAAATAGATTTCGCAGAAATAAGAATACAAAGTAGGAACTAGATCCAGTTGGCTAAGGATATAAGTAAGTGGAAAGCTTTTGGGAACGTGGCGTTGAACATCTGGGTTTCATAGTCCATAGAGTTAGTTACTGAAGAAAGGTGGAAATAGCTGCATTTGTGGTATTAAAATGAAAAATTGATACTCCAATAAGGAGCACTTGGCTGGAGACAAACACACCGAAGGTTCTTAGATGGAATAGTGATCTGCAGTCATAACATATAATCTTCGATGATGATGATGATGATGATGATGATGATAATGATGACGATGATTGGTGCTAGAAAATTTTTGCACCAATGGAAAATGAGAAATTTAGTAATTATAAAAAAAAAGCAACTTTCCTTCAATGAGCTTAACAGTTCATGTAAATGGAAATCTGTTGAAGGAAACGTAGTGATTTTCCTGGTTCCTCTTTAAGCCAGCTCTTCGCTTCTTAAAAGAAATTTCTCCATTTATTTCCAATTACTAAGCTCTTCTTTTCGTCGAAAGAGGAAAGCCAAGTTCTGTACTTATTTGCCAGGAGTGGTAACACATATTTCACTTGCATTAATTTGTGGCCATGGTGATGAGGCCCCTGGAGCCAAAGACTTAACCTTCTTAGCACAAGATGAGCCTTTTATTCTAATTTAAGCTGTATTTGGAAACGATACTACATCTTCCTTGTGGTGTGCATGTGTATGTGTGTATGTTGTAGCAGATGTTGTTCTGTGTCGTTTATTTTCTCCAGTGAACTTTTTTTAAAAAAAAAAAATCAGTACAACAGTTGTTGAAATGGCTTCGTTTTAATGAGGGCTTTACTGTGATTGTTGTCTACCTTAATGCTTCGTTGACTGCAAGCCACCGGGAATTTTAAGAGAGACTAGAGGTAAAAGGAAGGTAAATGCTCTCATTTAGTTCTCTAATCTCAAACAAAAGAGCATCACGCTCAAAAGGTATGCTTTCTAAAACTCATATATACGATACATGGTACTTAAAAGGTGGTGGAGAAAAAGAAAAAGAAAAGATAATATGATTTTTATCATATGTTTACTTCCAGAGTAGTTTTTTGCACATACTTTCCTCTGGTTCTTTCTTGAGCTACTCCATTAGACACACACTAAAACATGTTACATTTCTTGTACACTGAAATAGTGATGTCGTTTCGTCTCAGTTACCATGCTGGTCGCTGTTTTTTTTTCTTCCTTTTTTTTTTTAAACAAATACGTGAAGTAAAAGTATATTGTAAAGCCTAGTAGGGGTATATAAGGAAGAACAATACCTGCAAAAGGATTCAAAATTGTAGAATATTCTCAACACTAAGTGAAATTGGTGGGGAAATATACAGATTAAGAATATGGGGCACCAATATTTAAAAAGTGTACGAGTAAAATTAGTAATTCACACAGAGGGCCGGCTCCAGTGACGTCGTCTTGTGCAGTTCAGAAAGAGCACGTGAACCACCAAATATTGTGCGCTGTTTGTTGCTCCTTAAGATATTTAATAATATTTAGAATATTGTCGTTTCGTTTCTACTCTCAGCCCCTTGCGTATATGCATTCCATCACCACACCACGTTCGCAACAGCAGCGAGCGCGATAGACTGCCCTGTGTGTAGCTGAGGGGAGGAACTGCGGTCTCCTGATATTCAAATCAAGATTCAAGTCAGCGTTGACAGCTGTTGTTGATTAATTTTTAATAATATGGCGCTTTAAACAGAATCAAAACTGAACTGTAATTTAAAATAGAAGAATATAGTAGTATCCCAGACAGCACAATGCACTTACAGTATCCGTATAATACATGTACAATTGCACGGATGCAACATGTGCATCATCTGTATAAATGCACGCCTGTACATGTGATGCACATATACATGCCAGGTTCTATTCAACATCTTCACGTGCACAGAACATGTGCAATGCACACGTACACGTCATGCACAAGTGATTTACACCTACCGCGCAGGTGATTTACAAGTAGCACGTATTCGATTTACATGTAGTTCACATGAGATTTACATGTAGGACAGCGGTGATTTACACGTTGCACACAGGTGATTTACATGTAGCACACAGGTGATTTACACGTAGTAACCAGGTGATTTACATGTAGGACAGAGATGATTTACACGTTAACACACAGGTGATTTACACGCAGTACCCAGGTGATTTACATGTAGGGCAGATATGATTTACACGCAACACACAGGTGATTTACACGCAGTACCCAGGTGATTTACATGTAGGACAGAGGTGATTTACACGTAGCACATAGGTGATTTACAAGCAGTACCCAGATGATTTACATGTAGGACAGAGATGATTTACACGTAACACACAGGTGATTTACATGTAGGACAGAGGTGATTTACACGCAGTACCCAGATGATTTACATGTACGATAGAGGTGATTTGAAGCAGTACCCAGATGATTTACATGTCGTGCACAGGCGATTTCCTCGTAGTACTGAGGTGATGTAAAAGCAAATTCGAGATGCAACGAAAAAAGGAGTTTATATATTTGGTGTCTTACGCAGTAACACCATCTATAACTGCAAAGACATCACTTTCAAAGTATATAACAAGTAACTAATAATTGTCAGTGAGAATTTAGGTTTGGAGTTTATTATTTGCAACGAGCAAAGCTTTAGGTAGTATCTTTGACATGTTTGCCAAGTAACAAATAACGCAACATATTCTGCTGTAATCGGTCATAAAAATAATTTTGTAAACCTATGAACTGCCTGACTGTAGTTACATCAGTACAATGCTGCCACCTGTTTATCTTGTATCCTAGCTCAGTGGACGTTATGAAGTTTTTACAATCATTCAGCTGTTATTCGTCGAAAACTCTATAACACCGCCTCGAAAAAAAACGACACCTACTAAAAATGGAGGTTACTTTCTGTTGATGAGAATGAGAGTAAAAGAATGAAAGTAAAAGTATACACTTGCACGGTATTATGGACGTCTCATACACACGTGCAGTAGCCGTGCAAATACCCATGTGCACACAACGGCTTAAGCACCGGTAATTTAAATGTGCTTCATCCACGCAAATGCACATGTGCACATGCACGGCTCAAGCATGGGTTATTTACATGCGCTGCATCCACGCAAAAGCACATGTGTACATAACGGCTACAGCACGGGTTATATAAATGTGTGCTTCATCCATGCAAATGCACATGTACACATAACAGCTTAAGCACGGGTTACGTACGTGCGCTGCATCCATGCAAATGCACATGCGTATATAACGGCTTAAGCACGGGTTATATAAATATGTGCTTCATCCATGCAAATGCATATGTGCACATAACGGCTTAAGCACGGGTTACGTACGTGCGCTATATCCATGCAAATGCACATGTGTACATAACGGCTTAAGCACGGGTTATATAAATGTGTGCTTCATCCATGCAAATGCACATGTGCACATAACGGCTTAAGTACGGGTTCTGTACGTGCGCTGCATCCACGCAAATGCACATGTGTATGTAACAGCTTAGGCACGGGTTATGTAAATGTGTACTTTATCCATGCAAATGCACATGTTCACATGCACGACTTAGTCACTGATTATGTACCTGTGCATAACCCACGTAAATGCACATGTGCACATACACAGGTTATGTATGTGTGCTTCATCCACACAAATTCACGTGTACGGCTTATGCACGGGTTATGTATGTGTTCATCATCCACACAAATATACATGTGCAAATGTACGGCTTATGCATGGATAGTGCACATGTGTCGTACACGTACGTGTTGTCTGGAATATAACTCATTCTTTCAATCAATTATCTACATTTCTTTGCATCTCAATTTCTTGTAATGAAAACAAACTAATGAAACAAGCAAAACCACTACTTTCTGAGGTCGTATTGAGGGTGGTTTAGAACCGTTCCCCAGAGATTCTTAATTAACGCAGAACAAAATTAAATTTTAATTTATTTACAAAACTTTTAAATAAGTATAATCTCTGATTTTTCTTTAGCTTACGGTTTTCCTGCCTACATAAACTAAATGTTTGTAAGAAAAACGAATAGCTTATCAACACATACACACTATACTGTACTTGGTAACTTTGCTACAAGGACCAACTCTTACCTTCTGTATTGTGGGAACCTGAAGGAAATTTTGGAACTGATTTCTCAATTTCAACATTCATCTTTAACACATACAAAATGGAAAAGGACGAGTATTGTTATCTGCGGTGGGAAGGAGGAACTTACTTCGGAGATTGCACTTTTCTTTCAGTGTATTTCAAAGTAGTAAAAGTAAAAATATGCTGTGTGGTTTTATAAAGATTGATTTATAAATGTGATTGCTTGTATTTATTATTTCTTTTCCATAATTTCCATCAGCTATGTTGTGTTAGAATTTTTGGTAGATATTATGCCGTGTAGTGCCATCAGTTTGTACCTCAGAATAATCTCTAAATATTTACAAAATGAAACCAACAATTGGGGATGAAACTGATGCCCAATATGGTACTTAACTGTAAAAGTTATGCTTGAATTTAAATAAAATTTTAATGTTTTAATTTTATGAGAATGACTAGTTGAAGGAAAGGAGAGAGATAGAGATTGGTTTAAACTATGAAACAAAGGAAGAGCACTAGTCCGACAATTTTAACGAGATTAGTGACGTTTTGGTTATCTAGGTAGGTGAATAGGTTTCCCTGGAAGAACCTGGATACACTGCAGTTAGCCAACAATTGGATCTCAATCCTGTTGAGCTGCCAGGGGCGTTGGTTCTCTTGTCACAAAGTGTCTTTAACGATGTTGTCCTTCATCTCCATTCCACTAGTCAGGTGTCTAACTCAACTGAATCTGCGGCGATGAACCTACAGAATGGTATTTCCAAGACATGGAGTTGGTCGATCTCCAATGGTGCGTTTTGCCTCTTACGACGATCCTGCACCTACCCAAACTTTGAGGCAAATACCTCGTGTGAACGTGTCCTCTAAGGTCTGTTCGATACAGATGCATTTTTTGGGAGATTTCTTATCTTATGTAAGAAAAATTTTATCATTATCCTATTTTGTAGAGGATTCTGTTGAGTGATTGCAAAATACTGTATATCTTTTAGTGCACTGAATTGTGAAAGTTTAGTAAGAAATTAATCAAAGTTAACTATCATCTGGAGGTGAAAACTATACTGTATCGAAATTTCAAAGTTGATTTAAAGTAATAAATGGCTGACAGATTATGAAAGAGCCATTCCATGTCAAGTGGACCAATTTTGGAAAAAGTTTCCACTCCACCACGTCAGATTTGTTTCAAATTTTGCAAAATGTTACCTGACACCAACGATGAAGAATGGTCAAATTTGAGTTGAAGATCTCTATTGGTTGTGGTAGTAGGGCGTTTCGAAAATGGCTCCTGTCTCAGCAACAACGAATAGCAAACGTCTTCTCAAATTTTCAAGTGCTTGCCATTTTGAACTGGGAGCTCTGACAACCTTCAAAATTTGTTTCCCAGGAGAACTAATAGAGTAGATAAAGGTCAGTTGGTCACAAACTCCCTTGGGGGTTCAGAATTTTTATAATTAACAAAGTTGGCTAAAAAGTACGTGCACGTTTAATGTGTACCATATTTAGACCCCCATAAAATTGTATGAAATCAAGCCAGTAGATTGATATTTGAAAGAGAGAAACCATAATATACATACTTTAGAACATGCGCAAAAGGGACCTTTTTGTTACCCAAAAATGGCCATGTTGCCAACCTTGCACCAACTTGTAACAATAACCAATGCAAAGAGCATGTCTTGATTTAATTAGGAATGAATTTTGGTTTTGGTGCCTTGCAGGGTTTTTAGTTTACAGCCAATTTTACTAGTATGCGTTTCATATATAATATATTATTTATTATCCTGCTTTGGTCCATGGTGTCGAAGCCACTACCACTCTCCCAAAAGTAATGATGTATTAATCTAGGTGTTACCAAACTTTCTTTTGGATTTCCTTAGGTATCACATTTGTAGTGTGATGCCCCTGCAGATAGGTGAATGGGTTAGAACGGGTAATATATTGACTCCCTCGTTTGGAGCTAGTTTTTATTATTCTCACAGCCGCTGAAATACCTCGTGACCCGCTGCTGTGATAATTGGAATTGGGAAGATTGGCATTTTGCTTTACTATACAAGGATGAAGACCTGACATATCTGGTTGAGAATTGTGAGACAGCTCGCTATTGCGATATTTGGTTTGAAAATCCCTGTTAATAGTCAATAAAATATGTAAAAATTAGATTTGGCTCATACAATGAAGAGATTAGTAACCCCATCGCCAAGGGGCCACGCCTGATGGTTGTACAGGTCCAGGCACAGGCCCACTCACCCACCAATGATGTTGTCTTAATTGTCAATAGAATATAAATACGTATATTCTATTGCCGGCTTTGTAAAGTTTAGGTTTGCTCATTTCGCCACTAGAACATCATGATCCACGACATCGAATGCCTTATTGAAGTCGATATAAATAACGTCTACCTGGTCCCCTTTGTCTAGCTCCGATGCTATAAAATTTGTTACAACTGCTAGGTTTGTTGCAGTAGATCTATTGCGTAAGAAACCATGTTGATGTATTGATATAGCTGGCTTTACCTGATTCAGAATTCGTGTATATAAAATACTCTCAAGAATTTTGGCAAAAGGAGATGATATAGCTATAGGTCAGAAGTTTTGTATTTTGCCTTTATTTCGAGACTATGGCACTGAACGCACTAAACTTTTTTTCATATATCCGGAAAAGTGCCTGTTCTTATGAACATATTGAATATAGTATGGAGTGGATACTTGAATATATCACTACAGCCTTTGACAACATAGGGAGGAATGCCATCAGGTCCACATAACGCTTTTGGTTTAAGTGCCTTTATAGCCAATTCAATTTCTTGCAGTCGTACTGTATTTCTGCAAGGCTGCTGCATTTCGTCTTGTTAGGAATTAAATTATCACGTCATATTTTGGTGAGACATTGTTATAAACAGATTGAAAGTAATGAGCGGAGGCCTTAGCAATCTCGATGCATGATTTAGTTCTTTCTCATTGTAAGTCAAGGAGACTGATGACATATGTTTGGTTTTGCTTTTGAGAAAACTCCAAAGTTGGCCCGGATCATTATGAATAGAAAGTTCAGATTCTACCTATTCAGTTCAGATTAGGTAGAATGAATGTTTTATACTCAAGCGATATGTCGGTCTTTATCTGTTTAAGTAACTCATAAAATTTTTCACGATGATATAGGCTTGAAGCTATTCCACCTTTCCATTTATTATGATGATATGATTTGGATTTTATTTTTTTAAATTATACTATAAGTGAAGCAGCTCCGATAATTTGCATTAACATGTTTCTTACGAGGAATACATATGCTAAATACATCATTAATCATGTTGTAAAAGTTGGATAAAACACTATTGATATCATTTATTTGCGAAAGACAGCCCCAGTTTATTTTGAGTAGTTCAACGTATAATTTTTTGAAATGTGCTTCCCTAAAATTGAAACCAAATACTTTAGGTTCTATGTTTTCTTCCTTCGGAAAGTTTAATGGGAGAGAGACGTTTATTGCTGGATGGCGTCGTCTTCCTTAGCAATAAGAGGACACTCTCTTTCAACGAGAACCTTATCAATATTTGATAATACTAAATCTAGAGTTCGGCCATTACTGTTATGAATATTATTAAATGACGCTAAATTATAATGACATAAAGTTATATAATTTTTTACAGTTTGTTGTGGATGATAAGAAATCAAAATCACAACCAGTTATTTCAGGAATACTGAAATCCCCTGTACAGAGAATATTGTTACCTACTGGACAATTAGTCTCAATAAATTGATAAATATATTACTACACTTGATTCGGGAGGAATGTACACTGCACAAATGAATAATTTAAAACCTGAATTAAAAGCTTAACTAGAATACATTCAGAATATATTAATAAGTCATACGAATTAACAAAATATATGTTATGATTATAGTGTGTTGCTATTATTACACCCCCTCCCTTGCATTGATTAAACAATTCGAGATTTGTGTCCTGGCGGAAGACTTTGTATCTACTATCAAAGAATTCTGTATCGAAATAATTTTTGGTTAAAACTCTTTCAGTGATTATAATAACATGATAATTATTTGAGAGTATCTTTGTATAAAAGTCCTAAGCTTTGGGACGCAAACCAAAAGTATTTTCATAAAACACCAAAAACATACGTATTTGCTTTTGAGACTCAACTTTCTGAGAAAAGAGTTCACGCACTTAATTTTCACAGAAACCAGACCTCGAATTACACTCACTGTTTCTTGGAATTTCATCTGGTAGAGGAATGCTACTTAGGTTGCTACAGGAGTTCAATTGTTTTGTTCTACTTACGTGTTGCAGTTCCTGAAAACACAATACTCACTGATTTCTGGTTGGTTTCTGCTTCACTGACGCAGAGGAGGATTGGGTTCTGGAATTACTGATTATAATTCCATCATGTTTAGAATGGCTACGTATAACAAGTGTTATTAAAAAAATCAAAGTTTAGATGGCAACTATAGCTCAATGATCGTTGTGTCTGTGTTTCACTAGTTTGTATAGAGAACTTTAGCTTATATTTGCTTTCTTAAATTTTGTAGTGGCCTTTGCTTTTACGTTAATAATAAAATACACACAAACCATGCTGATTACATTTAAATTATAAGCAAAGGAACTGTTTATTTTTTTTATTTTTTCTTCACAAAGACAAATACTATACGTTTCCATTGAAAGACACAACATTCACTTTCTATATTCTGTGATGCAACTCATGATTTCAAAATTGATGAAGTGTCTCTCATTTCAACCCTTTTCAGATTGTAGAACAATTTTGTAACAGGAAACTCACATGAAGGAGCTTGTTGACGTCAATAGCAGAGAAGTATGTGTTAGCTGTTTAAATTTCTGTCTTTTTATTATTATTTTACTTCATTATGTACGAATTGTTGTGTACCAGAATCAATAGAAAACGAATAACATCTAAAAAAATCCTTTATAAGGAAATATACCTTTAAACACATAATGGATTGAGTATAAGATTCGCGAGAAGTAACTAGACCCTGAAAACTTACTGTAGTTTTTTTATTGATATTTTAATGTGTAACTACTAGTCGTAGTAAGGATCAGCGTATGCCAGACTTTTCTTTGATTGGCTGAGAGGCATCACGTGACCAGATCGAATGGTACGACCTCATACAGGTCCCTGCAACATTTTGTTTTACTCATTCTAATTTCCGCATTTTTAACTCTTTTTCTATGAATTTAACACAAATATACATTTCCCGACCCTGGAAAATATTATCGAATTATATTCTTACAAGAAGACAGTTATAGGTATGCGACAATCATTTTGGACATGAGTGTACCTCTGTAAGTTTCGGTGATCCATCTTGTTCACTTTTGTGGGTAAAAAAAATGCGAAAAATTTAAATTTCAGAGGGTTTTGACCCATTTTATCCTCTATGGTTGAGTAAAGAGGTAACTTTCATAAAACGTGAATGCATTGATAATTCCCCCCTTCTTAAATTTTGGGAGAGGTACATAGAACTATCCCTTAATTTTAGGAATTTTCAAAAATCAATAATTTTTAAATCTCTATGATGTGGATTTATCAGATTATATAGTTATAAAGGTGAATATAGAAAGCCATCCCTTTCATAAGACATGGGTATATTGACACACTACATTCAAAATTTCGGAGAAGTACATAGGCCCGCCCACTTATTAAATTTGGGAATTGTCAAAAAAAAAATCGGTAAATGTTCTCCAGAAGTCAAACATATATCACTGTAAATTTGGGTGGGCCTCCTTATCCCTTTCTGTAGGTAAAACGGGCATGATTCAGCTATAGCTTAGTGCCCCACTCTCTTGAGGGTCTAAAAAATTAAAGAAAAAACTTATTGTAATGTAATTTCCAAATAACAAGAAAAAGCAAATAAGGTAAAAGGCGCATACAACAATAGTGTTTTGTGTTGTTATGTACTATAGGTTTTTATGAAGCAAGAAATATGGCTCTATTTCTCAGCCCCACTTATAATGAGGGCCCTGTTATCCAACCCCGCTTATAATGGAGATCTCATTTCCCAGCCCTGCTTGTAATGGGCCTTTGTTTCCATTTAGATGTCCGTAGGTCCATAAATTAGCATATACCATATATTCAAACCTAAAAACTGCGCCATTTTGTCGCTGAAAAAGAAAGCTTGACGTATAAAGGGCCCCTTCCAATAGCTTAGAGCCCCATCATCAAATCTAAATCTGGCACTGGCATGGTTGGTAGTTGACCTAATTATATTCTTTGATAAGCCTTTAACACTTTGTGTCATTACATGCTTAAATACAGGGTTCTATTTTCTTTCCTAGGACGAGATTGTATTGATGCTCCGTTCTTAAAATTTGACGGGGTACATAGGACTACCCTCATATTTGGAAATGTCAAAAAGATAAATATGGTAAACGTTCTCTAGGAGAAAATCATATAACTTTGTAAATTTGAATGGCGCTGCCTACCTCCAACTATGTGTAAAAATGCGAAAGTATTTACATTATCAAGTGACCGATTATTGACTTATTTTATCTTCTTTGATGCGGATTTTGACCTTATATGGTTATATGGTTGAGAACAGGCATCAATTCTCTTTCATAACACTGTAAAAAATAAAATAGCATTTAAACACTTTTAGTACAGATGTTGAGGGGGAAAATTTATCAAGTGTATGTTTATAAAGTATACTTACGCGTGTCCAAAAGCGTTAATTCTTTGAAAACAATATATAGTATGACATATTTAAAACACTTCTCGGCAAGCAGTTCGAAAAAAAAGTTATGATATACATTTTATACATTTTGTACATACATCTGGGACATACTAGGACAACACAGTATCTACAATAAGTGAGTATGTGTCATGTGGAGGTGTTCAAAGAGTGGCGGTAAAGTGTACAGTGTCTTACTGTGTCTAAAAGTAGTTTCTGTATTTTTTGCAGTGAAGACATACACTCGTAGGTACACTCATGTTCAAAATTATTGTCACATGTCTATGTTGTTGTAGGAATATAATTTGATAACGAATTCGCCCGGTATTTCTTATAATGTTAGTATGTGTATAATCTGCAAAGACAGGTATAGAGAAAATTTCATGTCAAAAGAGCAGTAAATTAGAACAATAAAACGAAAATAAAACTTTCTTGTCCATTTAGCAACATTTTGTTTTGCTCATTCTAATGTTCGTGTGTATAATTTTTTTCCTATGAAATTTACCACAAATATACATTTCCCGATTATATACATAGGCCTAGTATCAGTATTAAAAATACCCTGCAAAATCGTTATTAAATTATATTCTTACCAGAAGACAGTTATAGATATGGGATAATCATTTTGAACATGTGTGTACATTGATACAATTCTCTTAAACTTTTGACACGGTGTGTCTTAAATTTAGGTATTGTGAAGAAACAAAATTTGGTAAAGTTCTCAAGGAATCTAATGTTTTTGTAAATTTGGTATTAGTCGTGTTTTGGAGTATGCAATGGAATTTTGAATGTTGTACTGTAAGATGGATGACCAGGATCTTGGTATCATAATACTCATCTCTTAGTTTTTAGAAGCAGTGGCGTAACTACAATGGAGCGAGTGGAGCAGTTGCTCCAGGGCCACACTACACTGAGGAAAAAATCGTATGTGGCATACTTAAAAACGTAGATTACATATGTAAATCCTGTAGTTTTTGGACTTGACGTACAGAAAACGTATAACTGAAAACGCGCGTTTTATAATACTTTCTGTATAAGTGTTCCATCTATACGTACTTTCCGTATGAAACAATATAGGCGGTCAGGATCTCACTGGACCTATATAACATATAGCTGACAAATGGAACATACATAGACTACATGTATGTAATATACGGAAGAGTGTGAGATGTCAGACATCCTGCAACGGCATTATGTAACATCTAAAGGCAGTGCGTTTGTAGTATATGGATAGCGTATGCTCCATACTGATTTCTGTAGTTAACAAGGGGATTCCGTATATGTGTACAATATACCGCTGTTCGGATAACAGATTTTTCTCAGTGTAAAAGGGTGCAAGGGTGAAATAAAAAGAATACGGAAAACTGTTCATTATGCAAAGAACGTTTGAAAACATTTCAAATGGTACGGTATGACTATAACCAGTTAATTAGCAACAGCCGATACCGGGGTCGGATCCAGGAATTTTCGAGGGGGGACGCAGGTCTGAAAAATAAACTTGAGACATTTGGTATAGGGTTTGCTAACTAAAAATGTGAATTGCAGTGCTTCATAATTTGCATTTATCTCTGCCCTTCTGGAGGCGGCATTGAGAAAAGCATTGGAGGCGGCATTGTTCAACACGAGAGAATTCAGGACTACCATGAACTGGAAACGCATACATTATCTGCAATGAGTGGAGAACGCACTCAGAATCTTCCTTTTGAAAGAAATTTTAAAACTTTTTTCCCCACAGCTTTTGAACAAGCCATTCATTAGGGACTATTTTACTCCTCATGGAGGGGCGCGCTAGCCCCGCACCCCCTTTCTGGATCATCACTGGGCGATACCGGGACAATCGCCACTGCAATGTTTGTCTAGCTACTAGCTAGCTGCCTAGTGAAAGTTTAGCATAATGAGTCATTGCAATCAGCGCGCCGCGCCTCCTCCCGAGTTCCACTCTCACCCAGGAATAAAACGAAAGTTGGCCCTATTTGAAACCTAGTTGACGCTTATAAAACTATCCTGTACTCCCTACTTATATTAAGAATTATAAGCAATATCATTTTACCTTTGAAGTATAAAAGTAGCAGTTTGGATTAAGTAGAGTGAACCATTTTTAATTTAATTTATAATTAACATAATTCATGTTAAGTATGTAGTGATAACTTAGGAAAAAGATAAATTAAAACTTTAGGTTTCGTAATAAAAATAACGTTGTATATTGTTAGGATATATATATATATATATATATATAACGCAGCAACTGAAATACGTGTTGAAGGGAGGGGTTATGAGTAAATCGACGATCGTTCTATCCAGGGCGCAGTAAAATTAGTTACACCACTGTTTAGAAGGACTCACTCTTTAATCTGATTAAAGTTATATACTTGATGACTTCATTTTTTGATCTTGTTTAATGAACCATATTAAAAATATATTGATATTATACCTTTGAATTGTAATTAGAAATAAAAACACGTTGCTAAATGTAAATTGTAGTTTACTCATTTTTTGTCATAAAATTGCTGGGGATTGCTCTCTTCCTTTGAGGAATCCCTTGTGCTCTCACTGTACACAACCGATTACTACACCTTTGGATTTTCTGTGTACTGTTTCTTTGTGTGTCACCTGCCGCTGCAGTTCTATGACTCGTCGTTTTGTCACAATTTCAAGTGGATGTTTATTTCTAGACATTTTCGGATGCCCGTAACTCCGGATAGATGCGGTATTCGACTTTGTGTTACAGAGACACTTTTCCCTGTTTTCATGTCTAGAATCACCTTAAAAGTGTTGTAACAACGAGCTGTTACACTTCATATATATAGTGGCGGATTTAGGCAAATTTTGTTCAAATTCCAGGAGTGACAAATTTTTGAAATTATGAAACAGTTGAAAATGAAGTTGCTAAAAATATTAAAGTTTTCGCGTTTTGAAAGCTTGCAGAATAGAGAGGAGCAAGGCCGTGTGCCACATATAGAAAAAGGCATATAGAGTCTAGAGATATTGGTCTGTACAATAGTTGGTATTTAGTACTGTTACCAAAAGTGAACTTTTCAGTACGAAACTAGAGGTTGATTTTGATAAAGTTGGCTAATTTCAGCAGTTTCACATCACTAGGAGTTACAACACTGTTTTCCTGTGCTGGTCTTGTTTTGTTACGAAGTGTAAAGTGTCGGTTTACATTTTGTTACACGTAATCAGTGTTGAATCCAGACATTTTCACCCGGGTGGGAATATGAACTCCTCGGGGGGGGGGAGTTTGGGTGAAGTAATTTCTATATTTTGTGATTGAAATTTTAAGAGTTTCTTCGGGGGGAATGAATTTTCTTGGGGGGAGATCCCCCCGGGCTACCCCCTGAATTCATCCCTGCACGTAATATCTGTAAGTTCTTTCTTGAGCAGAATAAGTGTGCTATTTTAATAAACACCAGGTGACGGAAATGAATATTTATAATAATAGTACAATTACAACCAAAACTCTTATAGGACTAAGTCAATTAAAGCGGACAATGTAACTGTTTAATTGTAATGAGGTATGTTTGTCAAACATAGTTACATTTTATTAAAGGTCAAGGAAGTTTTGAGTGAATAAGTGGAGTGTAAGAATTAAGTAAAGTAAATAGTTACGTGTGCGTGCAATGCTAACAATAAATCATGAGTGATAGTAGGAAGCGTTTAAGTGGTGCTATTTATAGAAAAGCAGCATTAGAAAAATTAGAAAAAGATCAGGAAATGCTAAAGAAGACTGCAAAATTATTTAACTTCTTTCGAAAACCCGAAACTCCACATGGTTCAGGATAATCTGATAGCCAAAGCCACGTGGAAACGCAAAAGTCTGAACAAAAAGTAGAATTTGTCCCAAAACAAATTACACTCAATTACACAATCTTCAACTGCAGTAGAATTTGCAGCTAGCGCTGAAACTGGAACAGAACAAGAAGGTAAGGATTTCCAGGCCTCCAAAATTGCGTGTAAACCTAAACGTGCTGAACTGGGAGACAACAAACATTTTTCTAATTTAATTCCTCAGGGAAATTCAAATACTACAGAACACTCGGAAAAGTATGAAAAGACTTTGTATTTGATCCTGCTTCGTTGCCTATCAATGAAAACACCCGAGAGCAAGTCATAAAAAAGAGCACAAACCAAGACATTTGAAAGGTAGATTTCAGCCTCTCTAGATTAATTGGGGGCAACACCACAACTTAAATCAGATTCTTTTTAAAACCACCTTGATAAACGGACAGGAAATTAAACGATCTTACCTTTTATACTACGAAATTTCTGGAAAACATTTTTGTATACCATGCCAACATTTTGGTGGGATTTCAAAATCAGCAACAAAGGGCTTCGATAACTGGAAATGATAGTTTATCAAGCCACGAGAATTTGACAGATTCATGTGTCTTAGTAATGAAGAATGAACACAGCAGAAAGAATTGATTATAAACTGCTAACTCAAATTGAAGATGAAACCAATAATTGGAGAATTGTTTTGAAACTTAAAGTTGCTGTTGTGAGATCCCTAGCTGCTGAAACCATGACAAGTGCTATTAAAATTCATATTTATGCTGCTAAAAAAAAAAAAAAAAAAAAAAAAAAAAACTGCTTTTACTATCCTCGCTTACGTGTAAACCCACCAGCGCTAACGCGACTGCTCTCTTGGAACGCGCTACCTCGCAGGCCCATCTGCTTTGCACTGCCCTGACTCTACTAGGTTGTATTTGTGATTTTACTGGCCACCTAGCGCAGGTTGGTTTGTGTTTATGCACTGTAGTTTTCATGTCATAAGTCCGTGAGTCATATTTAAAAGTAAATTTTAAAAAATTGTAATTTTTCAACCATTACTTCTGGTGGCTCCCTTGAATTTTATCTATACCAAGTGAGATATTTTCATATCGCGCAGCGCAAATCTTTTAGAAGACAAGGAAAAGGAAATTAGTGAAAGAATTATAATTTTTCAACATTTGTTTCGAGTGATGCGCCAAAAGTAAACCTGCACGTAAATTTCTTCATACCTTAAAATCTAAATTAACATGTATATATGATGCCTGTATACGGTTTGCGTATAATCTCAAACTATCAAATCAGTTAACTCCATATACACAAAGCTGGGCCTTCTGAAACTTGCAGATAGAGATTATTTGCATCGACTTACACTTCTCTTTAAGACTGTGCTTTCAAGAACCCTCTTACTTATTTCAACGATTGCAACTATTAAATGCTCATCACGATCACAATAGAAGATCAGGTGTAAATAAACTCCTTTTTCTCTCCCTACATTCATCGAAATATTACTCGACTGCGTTCTTTGCATCCACTACCCGTGCGTGGAAAGATCTTCCACGCAGCACACGGCAACCTGTGAATCAATCTTTTTAAGAGGTCGGTTGACCAGACCCTCCATGAAACTCCCTAGACTTACTAATGCTGATTTTTATTCTTCTTACTTTTTGTTTGTTCTCTTATTCCCTAAATATATCTGAATATGTTATATATTTATTTGTAAGGGTGGGTGGGATTGCGAGTGTAATTTTTTGTTGTCATTCTAATGCGTACCTTTTCAATTATTATTCTATAAATATTTATTATTGTAATATGGTATACTAATCATTGCATGGTCAAATGGGAGGCAAGGCATACATTATTATTCATAAAGTAATAATAATGTATAAGAGGTTTCAGATGCTATTTCCGTTGAAACTATGGAGACTGTGGCGCCGCCACTCAAGGAAGTTGGGTACTACGAACTACTAAAAGCAAGAGCGAATCAAATCATTCAGAGCGCATGGGTCTGATAGAATTAGCCAATGATATACTTAACTACTGCAAGTAGCAGACGATGCAGTTAGTTACAAATCTAGCCGATAGTGTCGCAGAGTCTCTTTTGTTGCATTATGGGAACGATTTGAACTTCCATTAGGAATATAGGCAGTGCTTGATCAGGGTAATAAGTAACATGATTAGCCATAACTTCGCCATGTAAAATAAGACTAAAATTTAAATAAATAAATAATAAAATAATCGTATACTAAAAGGGCTAAGAATCACTAGTATCAAGACGTTTTAATTCACTACATTCAAAAGTCACTACACATAGCACTCTACACTTTACACTGGAAAATGTATATTATGGGAAATATAATTAACTTTAGTGAAACAAAATACTTTTAGGGTGCAAAGAATTATTTAAGATAAATCATACCCGGAAGCCACGGTTGAGAGACTTGACACTGTTCTATCCTCCACTGCCGTTCACTGTCCTTCAATGTTCTACCCGTCATTCCTATCGACCATTCAGATGTATAATAGTGGTTACACTGTAAATGTTATTTTAAAAATATATAAACGTACACCGGCATTTTTGAATACTCTACGCTGCTGGCCCGTGAGATTTTGGTCTGCGAAGTTTTGACTGAGTTGTTTTGTACCCAAATACATTACATAACGCATTTCATAACAAAGCATCAAACAAGCTTACTTTATCTGTACAGTAAGCAAAGGTGCTCAAAGCGGTTGCCGTTAGATGTCAGATACAAATCAGAATGGCGAGCAGTTGCTTCGATCAATGTGTTCGTGGGATTGTTGCATGTGCCATTGTAATGTCTGCACAAAGGACCTCTTGGTAGCTCGGTTTCCTACCATATACAACATTCTTCAACGTTCACAAAAGTCCGAACTCAGGTGTTAAATGTACCGACGATTTGGAACTTAAAATTCCACTTTAAATCTGAGTTCCTATTCTCAAATATCAAGCGTGAACCGGGCATTTTGTTTCACTTTTATACGTCACATGTCACAGTAATCTGTTGAGAAAACGTTATATTGACATCTGTAGAGGAAGACAATTTAATTCCGAAGGCAATAAACAAAGACTTTCAAAGTGTATATACATCATTTGCTGACTCCGCGTAGTACTCAGTTACTCTACCTACTTTACATTTTTATTAATTAATATTAGTAATACCAATTTGATAACTATAAAACACCAAGAAATGATAACACCCATGTTTTTTTTATTTACCTCCTTTTTCAGGGAGAGCTATTTCCCTCCACCCACCTCACCAGTCCCACCTACCAGTTCCCTCCCTCCCTATCCCTACCAGCTTTCCACCCCTAATACCCACCGGCTTTATAGGGTGGCTGAAAGAATAGATAGATAGGGGGAAAGCAGGCAGAGGAGAAGGCTGGCTTCGGGGCGGGTATAAGGGCACATAGGGCATCAGGTCGGGATCAACATTTAGGATTCAGGCGTCAGGACAGATATCAAGAACCCCAGCGTCAGGTCAGACAGAAGCACAAACGCCTAACCAGACAGACAGATAATATGTCGTGGTAAGGCTTCTTCTTCTTTCTTCTTCGTCGAAAGAACTGAAAAAGAAACACTAACTGTTTGTGGATGTGCGAGCAGAGGCGTTCGTGAGGTAAGTCGCACCGATAAAAATAGTTTTTTTCGCTTGGAAGTAAAAGAAGGTAACTTTCTTAACGTACTAATTGTTGTATACAAGAATTATTACATTAGGTAAATTTTATTCTTTTAGTTTCAAGCGATAAAAGTTTAATTTTAACCGATGTGACCTCTCTCACGAGCCACTTCTGTGTGTGTGAGTAATGTTTGCGTGCGATCTGTAGACTTAATGGAAGCTTATGAACAAAAGCACACTGAAATAATAAAGGATTTAGCTTTCAAGATTGAGAGTCTCGTCATCAGGATGTATCCAAGATCCAAGAAAAATAAGAATACTAGACAAACTTCCAGTCCAGTGTCGCTATCACCATATTGGATTTTATGCTAGAAGGATGTTTAATGAGGTCAAAGCCTTCCGTAGCTATTAAGAGAAGATAAAGCATTAAACATAAAGGTACAACACTCAGAAAATCACTAGAGAAACAGGTAGATACAACGACTGTAATATGAAATACTGCAGAAAGAGAAAAGATCTGAGTGGAAGGAAACTGGAGATAGTGTGGTCAGTGATTATAGTTGAGGATGATGATGATGGTGGTGAGATGGTTGGGGGAGGAGTTATTACCATTAAATTAAATTATTTATTTATTTTATATTTTTAATACCTACTGTAACTTATCTAAGTAATTTAGTTCTTTATTTAATTAATTTATTTAAATTTTTCATTAATTTGGTTGACCACACTGTCTCCACCTTTTCACCACCCCTTCATTCTAATTATCTTTCTCGTTCTCCACTATTTTAGATTACAGCTGTTATATCCATTGGCTTCTTCCTAATGATTTTGTGGGACGTGTCCCCTGTTAAATTCTTTTCTCATCTCTCGATATTAATCAGGTTTTGAGCTGATAGCACATTCTCCCATCATAACGTTCTAGCAGAATATTCATTATGGCCAATAGTAACACTTTATTCTTCATTTCTTCACTCTTCTATATTCTGATGAAGAGCGTCCTAATGAAACTTGTAAAAGAAGGAAGAGATACTATTGGAACATGTGTAAATTGAGGAGTCAATGATTGTTACCATAGAGAGACAGACAGAGACTATAAAAGAGTAAAAACTATTGGATACAGAGAGAGGAGGACGAAGACACATTTAACACATACTGAAGAAAGCAGGACAATTATTTGAAGAAGAATCTGAAAGCAGAAGAATTATCTGAAGAAGATTGTGTAGACGTCTGTAAATACTACAATACTTATCGATCTGGATCGCAGCGCGTGGTCCCTCGCTGCATCTGTGTCTGTGGTGATGAGGAATGTAGGTGTTTGGATGTGCGTACGTGTATATGTTGTGTATATCCACCCACCTAATCAAACACGCACACCCCCATCCTCCCCTCTTCCAAGGCCCCCTCAACCCATCCGTCAGCCCGTCTCCCCCTTGCCGGACCGTCTGCCCAGCGGCCCAAACACCCGTCCTGTCCGCCAGTCTACTCCCCTGCCTGCCCATCCAGTCACCACCAATCTTCCTAGAGATCCTAGGAAGACTGGTGGTAGACCTACCCCATCCATCTATTGATCCAGCCACCCCACTTAATCAAGCACCCACCCCTAAAACCCCAAGCTAAATGTTTTAAGGAGGTTTTTTTGTTTAATTCTTTTCCTTTTTTCTTATAAACAATTACATTTTAATAAATTAGACATTACAATAATTGACTGCTTGCGTGAAGTTTTCCACTTAGCTCCAATCCAGCGGCGGCAGCAGTCCTAGGCATTTATGAATCTTCAACTCATTTGTACCAATTCCAATAATACAATGTTCATCAACTCAGCTTCTTTAAAAGAACCAAACAGTTGGAGTAGTGGCATTTGCATTCTCAGAACACTCAGAAAACATATTTCTTTTTTTTTTAACCAGATGATATGGAATAGACGTTGCATTGGTGGCTAAGTCTTCTACCAACTCCCTTTACAATTTTCACAGCTAAGTTAGATGATCAAGTTCATGAAGAGTACTGTCACCACCGATTAAACGAGTCTCTTAAGATACTTGATTTTTTTTTTTTTTTTTAAGCTTTATTTTGGCTCTCAGAAACAAAGAGAAGGCCATTTTATATAATATTTAATATGCTTGGCTTGTTAATGTGTGGCTCTTGGAAATTCCAAATCAACTGCATATGGTGACATCTGTGAACTGATTTCACTCAACAATTTGTTCACCTAGAACTTCACAACTTATTTTTCCAACCACATAATTGGTACTGATGAGATGAGAAGAACAAATCAAATAACCTTATCTTTAATAGATTTAAGTTTTGCCAAAATTCGATAGTTTCTGGTTTACCAATGTCACTTAATAATGGAGAACACAAACTGCACTTTTTTTCCTTCTGCAGAATTCCAGAATAGCAAAGTCTCTGTCCAGGAGCTTCCAAGTACATAACAATATAAGATCTTTCAGAAAATATGAATCACTCATAAAGATCCTCTGAGAAAAGCATTCTACATTTCATGTTGAAATTTAATTATAATTCTAGTCTCTCTGCTCTTAAAAACTTCATGCTGTGTTCACACAATGCTGTGGTGATTGCATATACTTCATCTTCAGTCAGCAGTTGATCAATTTAACATCTTGATTATCTCATTCCAACCGCAGTACAAGAATAACGATTTCCAGTTGTAAACAAAATGTTCCAGATCCTGTTGAAAAAGAGATTTTAAGAAACAAGATTGTCAAGAACACTTTATCATTTACCGTTATCAAAGGAAACTACCAGTAACAACAAATTTGCAACAAGCTAACGAGTTACTGTGTGGTAATTTTGAGTTTATCATTGTTGAAAGGAATATATAAAATAAAAGTGCTCGCACCAGAGACCCCTACATAATAAACGATGAGGAAAATAGGGTTCCGTGGGCGTTGATGTCTGTAGCAGCGTTGCCAATGTGTGTGTAATTACACAAAATGTGTGCAATTTTGTCCTGTGTGTGCATTTTGTGTGTAATGCCAATCTGTGTGCATTTTGTGTGTAATTTGGCACAATTCAAAATTTTGATCATTGATTATTTTGGCGAAGTTCTTTCATTCAAATATTCATTCTTTTCCATTTTTTTTTTTTTCTGAAAACTACGAGTACCAACGCCTGACTCCAGCGCAGGGTGACAATAAAACCTATCTTGTTTCCGTTGTCATTCCTTATCTTTCAGAAGCGGGTATCATGCCCGTTAGCCCACATCTCCGAGGATCAAGCAAAGCAATATGAACAAATGTTGACCCTCGATGATGGCCAAAACATGAGGGGGAGGAGGGTAAGAAGTGTCTGTCTTCATCACTTGTCAAGAAAATGCAATTTTGCAAACAGATGAACAACAGAGTGAACGAAATGGATTTTATTGAACGAAAGACAAAAGTGAAGAAAGAAAAAAAAAGAGAGAGAGAAAAGTTAGATCAAAGATTCAACACGCTTTCTGTGACAACGGACGGGAAGATGATGGTTTTACTATAATAATAATAATAATAATAATAATAATAATAATAATAATAATAATAATAATAATAATAATAATAATAATAATAATAATTAATAATAATAATAAAACGATAAATCTTTGAACAATGGCTGGTAGATGTACGTACAGGTGTGTACATTATCAAACATAACAACATACGTAGATAGGTAGTTATGTATTATGCAATTTTGTGTGCACTGTCTTCCAGTTTGTGTGTAAAATTGTGCAATTTGGACGGAACGTGTGTGTAATTTCCCTTGCCGTGTCTGGCAACACTGGTCTGTAGTAAAAGACTGAATGCCCAGTGATGAAGGATCAATTGTAATGAACAAACTGTTCGGAAGATACGGGGAAACTCCCTTGTGCCTCTACGCCGTTGGGGAATGAAGGTGGACTAAGTCTCGTTAATTAATTCCTTTGGGTGCTACACGGTACTTGAAATTTGGCTGAAATCCAATATTTTTATCCGTATTGGTAAAAGGGACAAAATTATTTTTTTTCTGTATTATTTTCTCTAATGGAGAGTAAAAGTTGCCTTACCATTAGAGTACTGTGCCACAGAAATATTAGTCTCGTTAATTAATTCCTTTGGGTGCTACACGGTACTTGAAATTTGGCTGAAATCCAATATTTTTATCCGTATTGGTAAAAGGGACAAAATTATTTTTTTTTCTGTATTATTTTCTCTAATGGAGAGTAAAAGTTGCCTTACCATTAGAGTACTGTGCCACAGAAATATTAGTCTCGTTAATTAATTCCTTTGGGTGCTACACGGTACTTGAAATTTGGCTGAAATCCAATATTTTTATCCGTATTGGTAAAAGGGACAAAATTATTTTTTTTCTGTATTATTTTCTCTAATGGAGAGTAAAAGTTGCCTTACCATTAGAGTACTGTGCCACAGAAATATTAGTCTCGTTAATTAATTCCTTTGGGTGCTACACGGTACTTGAAATTTGGCTGAAATCCAATATTTTTATCCGTATTGGTAAAAGGGACAAAATTATTTTTTTTCTGTATTATTTTCTCTAATGGAAAGTAAAAGTTGCCTTACCATTAGAGTACTGTGCCACAGAAATATTAGTCTCGTTAATTAATTCCTTTGGGTGCTACACGGTACTTGAAATTTGGCTGAAATCCAATATTTTTATCCGTATTGGTAAAAGGGACAAAATTATTTTTTTTCTGTATTATTTTCTCTAATGGAGAGTAAAAGTTGCCTTACCATTAGAGTACTGTGCCACAGAAATATTAGTCTCGTTAATTAATTCCTTTGGGTGCTACACGGTACTTGAAATTTGGCTGAAATCCAATATTTTTATCCGTATTGGTAAAAGGGACAAAATTATTTTTTTTCTGTATTATTTTCTCTAATGGAGAGTAAAAGTTGCCTTACCATTAGAGTACTGTGCCACAGAAATATTAGTCTCGTTAATTAATTCCTTTGGGTGCTACACGGTACTTGAAATTTGGCTGAAATCCAATATTTTATCCGTATTGGTAAAAGGGACAAAATTATTTTTTTTCTGTATTATTTTCTCTAATGGAGAGTAAAAGTTGCCTTACCATTAGAGTACTGTGCCACAGAAATATTAGTCTCGTTAATTAATTCCTTTGGGTGCTACACGGTACTTGAAATTTGGCTGAAATCCAATATTTTTATCCGTATTGGTAAAAGGGACAAAATTATTTTTTTTCTGTATTATTTTCTCTAATGGAGAGTAAAAGTTGCCTTACCATTAGAGTACTGTGCCACAGAAATATTAGTCTCGTTAATTAATTCCTTTGGGTGCTACACGGTACTTGAAATTTGGCTGAAATCCAATATTTTTATCCGTATTGGTAAAAGGGACAAAATTATTTTTTTTCTGTATTATTTTCTCTAATGGAGAGTAAAAGTTGCCTTACCATTAGAGTACTGTGCCACAGAAATATTAGTCTCGTTAATTAATTCCTTTGGGTGCTACACGGTACTTGAAATTTGGCTGAAATCCAATATTTTTATCCGTATTGGTAAAAGGGACAAAATTATTTTTTTTCTGTATTATTTTCTCTAATGGAGAGTAAAAGTTGCCTTACCATTAGAGTACTGTGCCACAGAAATATTAGTCTCGTTAATTAATTCCTTTGGGTGCTACACGGTACTTGAAATTTGGCTGAAATCCAATATTTTTATCCGTATTGGTAAAAGGGACAAAATTATTTTTTTTCTGTATTATTTTCTCTAATGGAGAGTAAAAGTTGCCTTACCATTAGAGTACTGTGCCACAGAAATATTAGTCTCGTTAATTAATTCCTTTGGGTGCTACACGGTACTTGAAATTTGGCTGAAATCCAATATTTTTATCCGTATTGGTAAAAGGGACAAAATTATTTTTTTCTGTATTATTTTCTCTAATGGAGAGTAAAAGTTGCCTTACCATTAGAGTACTGTACCACAGAAATATTAGTCTCGTTAATTAATTCCTTTGGGTGCTACACGGTACTTGAAATTTGGCTGAAATCCAATATTTTTATCCGTATTGGTAAAAGGGACAAAATTATTTTTTTTCTGTATTATTTTCTCTAATGGAGAGTAAAAGTTGCCTTACCATTAGAGTACTGTGCCACAGAAATATTAGTCTCGTTAATTAATTCCTTTGGGTGCTACACGGTACTTGAAATTTGGCTGAAATCCAATATTTTTATCCGTATTGGTAAAAGGGACAAAATTATTTTTTTTCTGTATTATTTTCTCTAATGGAGAGTAAAAGTTGCCTTACCATTAGAGTACTGTGCCACAGAAATATTAGTCTCGTTAATTAATTCCTTTGGGTGCTACACGGTACTTGAAATTTGGCTGAAATCCAATATTTTTATCCGTATTGGTAAAAGGGACAAAATTATTTTTTTTCTGTATTATTTTCTCTAATGGAGAGTAAAAGTTGCCTTACCATTAGAGTACTGTGCCACAGAAATATTAGTCTCGTTAATTAATTCCTTTGGGTGCTACACGGTACTTGAAATTTGGCTGAAATCCAATATTTTTATCCGTATTGGTAAAAGGGACAAAATTATTTTTTTTCTGTATTATTTTCTCTAATGGAGAGTAAAAGTTGCCTTACCATTAGAGTACTGTGCCACAGAAATATTAGTCTCGTTAATTAATTCCTTTGGGTGCTACACGGTACTTGAAATTTGGCTGAAATCCAATATTTTTATCCGTATTGGTAAAAGGGACAAAATTATTTTTTTTCTGTATTATTTTCTCTAATGGAGAGTAAAAGTTGCCTTACCATTAGAGTACTGTGCCACAGAAATATTAGTCTCGTTAATTAATTCCTTTGGGTGCTACACGGTACTTGAAATTTGGCTGAAATCCAATATTTTTATCCGTATTGGTAAAAGGGACAAAATTATTTTTTTTCTGTATTATTTTCTCTAATGGAGAGTAAAAGTTGCCTTACCATTAGAGTACTGTGCCACAGAAATATTAGTCTCGTTAATTAATTCCTTTGGGTGCTACACGGTACTTGAAATTTGGCTGAAATCCAATATTTTTATCCGTATTGGTAAAAGGGACAAAATTATTTTTTTTCTGTATTATTTTCTCTAATGGAGAGTAAAAGTTGCCTTACCATTAGAGTACTGTGCCACAGAAATATTAGTCTCGTTAATTAATTCCTTTGGGTGCTACACGGTACTTGAAATTTGGCTGAAATCCAATATTTTTATCCGTATTGGTAAAAGGGACAAAATTATTTTTTTCTGTATTATTTTCTCTAATGGAGAGTAAAAGTTGCCTTACCATTAGAGTACTGTGCCACAGAAATATTAGTCTCGTTAATTAATTCCTTTGGGTGCTACACGGTACTTGAAATTTGACTGAAATCCAATATTTTTATCCGTATTGGTAAAAGGGACAAAATTATTTTTTTCTGTATTATTTTCTCTAATGGAGAGTAAAAGTTGCCTTACCATTAGAGTACTGTGCCACAGAAATATTAGTCTCGTTAATTAATTCCTTTGGGTGCTACACGGTACTTGAAATTTGGCTGAAATCCAATATTTTTATCCGTATTGGTAAAAGGGACAAAATTATTTTTTTTCTGTATTATTTTCTCTAATGGAGAGTAAAAGTTGCCTTACCATTAGAGTACTGTGCCACAGAAATATTAGTCTCGTTAATTAATTCCTTTGGGTGCTACACGGTACTTGAAATTTGGCTGAAATCCAATATTTTTATCCGTATTGGTAAAAGGGACAAAATTATTTTTTTTCTGTATTATTTTCTCTAATGGAGAGTAAAAGTTGCCTTACCATTAGAGTACTGTGCCACAGAAATATTAGTCTCGTTAATTAATTCCTTTGGGTGCTACACGGTACTTGAAATTTGGCTGAAATCCAATATTTTTATCCGTATTGGTAAAAGGGACAAAATTATTTTTTTCTGTATTATTTTCTCTAATGGAGAGTAAAAGTTGCCTTACCATTAGAGTACTGTGCCACAGAAATATTAGTCTCGTTAATTAATTCCTTTGGGTGCTACACGGTACTTGAAATTTGGCTGAAATCCAATATTTTTATCCGTATTGGTAAAAGGGACAAAATTATTTTTTTTCTGTATTATTTTCTCTAATGGAGAGTAAAAGTTGCCTTACCATTAGAGTACTGTACCACAGAAATATTAGTCTCGTTAATTAATTCCTTTGGGTGCTACACGGTACTTGAAATTTGGCTGAAATCCAATATTTTTATCCGTATTGGTAAAAGGGACAAAATTATTTTTTTTCTGTATTATTTTCTCTAATGGAGAGTAAAAGTTGCCTTACCATTAGAGTACTGTGCCACAGAAATATTAGTCTCGTTAATTAATTCCTTTGGGTGCTACACGGTACTTGAAATTTGGCTGAAATCCAATATTTTTATCCGTATTGGTAAAAGGGACAAAATTATTTTTTTCTGTATTATTTTCTCTAATGGAGAGTAAAAGTTGCCTTACCATTAGAGTACTGTACCACAGAAATATTAGTCTCGTTAATTAATTCCTTTGGGTGCTACACGGTACTTGAAATTTGGCTGAAATCCAATATTTTTATCCGTATTGGTAAAAGGGACAAAATTATTTTTTTTCTGTATTATTTTCTCTAATGGAGAGTAAAAGTTGCCTTACCATTAGAGTACTGTACCACAGAAATATTAGTCTCGTTAATTAATTCCTTTGGGTGCTACACGGTACTTGAAATTTGGCTGAAATCCAATATTTTTATCCGTATTGGTAAAAGGGACAAAATTATTTTTTTTCTGTATTATTTTCTCTAATGGAGAGTAAAAGTTGCGTTACCATTAGAGTACTGTGCCACAGAAATATTAGTCTCGTTAATTAATTCCTTTGGGTGCTACACGGTACTTGAAATTTGGCTGAAATCCAATATTTTTATCCGTATTGGTAAAAGGGACAAAATTATTTTTTTTCTGTATTATTTTCTCTAATGGAGAGTAAAAGTTGCCTTACCATTAGAGTACTGTACCACAGAAATATTAGTCTCGTTAATTAATTCCTTTGGGTGCTACACGGTACTTGAAATTTGGCTGAAATCCAATATTTTTATCCGTATTGGTAAAAGGGACAAAATTATTTTTTTTCTGTATTATTTTCTCTAATGGAGAGTAAAAGTTGCCTTACCATTAGAGTACTGTACCACAGAAATATTAGACTCGTTAATTAATTCCTTTGGGTGCTACACGGTACTTGAAATTTGGCTGAAATCCAATATTTTTATCCGTATTGGTAAAAGGGACAAAATTATTTTTTTCTGTATTATTTTCTCTAATGCAGAGCAAAAGTTGCCTTACCATTAGAGTATTGTACCACAGAAATATTAGTCTCGTTAATTAATTCCTTTGGGTGCTACACGGTACTTGAAATTTGGCTGAAATCCAATATTTTTATCCGTATTGGTAAAAGGGACAAAATTATTTTTTTCTGTATTATTTTCTCTAATGGAGAGTAAAAGTTGCCTTACCATTAGAGTACTGTACCACAGAAATATTAGTCTCGTTAATTAATTCCTTTGGGTGCTACACGGTACTTGAAATTTGGCTGAAATCCAATATT